>NW_026777087.1:10000-202554 GCF_030936135.1 Gavia stellata
TACTTTCCTTTACCCATACTCACATTTAATCCACACCCTCTCTTATTGTCATCACCTTCTTGGGAGGGCTGCATGGCTTAGGTGGCTTTTGGGCCCAGATTTAGTTTAGGTTGCTCTAAAATGCCTCAGGGTTCTTACAAAGAAAAATCTTTACACTACTGCCAATACTCGAGCTCTGCTTTAGAGCCCCAAAGATGCATGCTTTCTTTAAACCCTTGCACAGCTACCTTTACCTCTATGTATCACCTACGCTCCCTCATATGCCTATTCGTATCTTTACTCTATCATTTAGAAAATTTGCCACCACCAGTCCTGAGCAAGAGGGACTTTCTGGACCCCTAACTGTTTTCCATTTTTTTCACTCCTGCCAAGAGATGCCTACAGGCATGCAAGACCCACATCTCACTTTGTACTTTCCTTTGGCGTTTCAGTCATTACCATGCTTTCAAGGGGGATGTGCTACCACCTGTTTTTTTTTTTTCCCACTTTATATTTATATCTGTCCTTTTCTGACTCCTAGTCAGCATTCCAGTATCTACACCTATGATTCACCTCTATGCTGTTCTTTTACCACCACAATACAAATACTCAGTGCGTAGAACATCAAGTAATCCCTACTATTCCTTTTGTTCAGTTTTTAGCAATTTCTCCCATTAATACATTTACACTCCAGACCTTTACAGCTACCTTCATAGGCATAACAACTCTTTAGTACCTGCGATTCTCAGCCTAGGACCCTCTTCCACGTTCCTCCCTCCCATTACATCCACCACTTTACATCCAGCCATTTTCCTCTTCACAGCAACATTGTCTCCACCAATTGTGTTCCCGAGCCAAAAGCCAGCAAGCTCTGCTTCTCTCAACGCACCCTCAACTACAGCGCCTACACACAAACATAAAATGCAGTCTGTTTCAGTACATGAGAAACTACAAAGCCCATCAAAAATAATTCCCATGGCACCCATGTATAATACAGTTAGGCCCACCCACTTTGCAATCGAGCCTTCCCTGACCCTTGCTCCCTAGTCCACCTCCCCACACCCTTCTACCACCAGATCTGTGACAGTCTTCCCATGACCATGCGCTAAACACCATGCCTCCCCGCAATGACAGGCAAATGCCCTGTTCCAGGGGAGTGCTCCCCGGGAACAACATTTGCAGGGGCCTCAAAAAAAAAAAAAACCACCAAAACAAACCACCCTGCCTTCAAAAACCCCAGCCCTGGCCTGGCCTCCGCCCAAACATTGGTGACAAACATCACCTCACAGAGCGGCCGGGACCAGGGGAAAAAAAACCCAGCCGGGGGAAAAAAAAAAATCCCCCGGCTGGGGTTTTTTTTATTCTATTTCTCTTTCCATATGTCCACAAGAGACAAACAATCTCACCTCCACCCTACACAAAGAAAACACATCATCAAGTAAAAACCAGATCACTATACAAGGCTAGGCACCTCCACAACACACCGCTCATTCAGCTACTGCCTACATCACCCCCCACTCTCACCTCATCCCCTCCTGCCACCCACCCGCCCCGAGGGGCTGTTGCCCGTTTCCGCCACACTCCCAGGAACAGCCTTCCTGGGGCAGCCTCAAAAAACACACCCACATGCCACCCTGCCTTCAAAAACCCCAGCCCTGGCCTGGCCTCCGCCCAAACATTGGTGACAAACATCACCTCGCAGAGCGGCCGGGACCAGGGGAAAAAAAACCCAGCCGGGGGAAAAAAAAAAATCCCCCGGCTGGGGTTTTTTTTATTCTATTTCTCTTTCCATATGTCCACAAGAGACAAACAATCTCACCTCCACCCTACACAAAGAAAACACATCATCAAGTAAAAACCAGATCACTATACAAGGCTAGGCACCTCCACAACACACCGCTCATTCAGCTACTGCCTACATCACCCCCCACTCTCACCTCATCCCCTCCTGCCACCCACCCGCCCCGAGGGGCTGTTGCCCGTTTCCGCCACACTCCCAGGAACAGCCTTCCTGGGGCAGCCTCAAAAAACACACCCACATGCCACCCTGCCTGCAAAAACCCCAGCCCTGACCTGGCCTCTGCCCAAACATTGGTGACAAACATCACCTCGCAGAGCGGCCGGGACCGGGGGAAAAAAAAACCCAGCCGGGGGAAAAAAAAAAATCCCCCAGCTGGGGTTTTTTTTATTCTATTTCTCTTTCCATATGTCCACAAGAGACAAACAATCTCACCTCCACCCTACACAAAGAAAACACATCATCAAGTAAAAACCAGATCACTATACAAGGCTAGGCACCTCCACAACACACCGCTCATTCAGCTACTGCCTATATCACCCCTCACTCTCACCTCATCCTCTCCTGCTGCCCACCCACCCCAAGAGGCCATCACTCATTTCCACCACACTCCTGGGAACACTGTTCCCAGGGGCCTCTAAAGAATAACAGCCCTGCCTGCAAAAACCCCAGCCTGGGCCCGACCTCTTCCCAAACAGTGGCAAGAAATATCACCTTGCAGAGCACCTAGAAACATGGTGGGAGGGTGCAGGGCAGGCACAGGAAGGAACCCACTGGGAGAAAGAAAAAAAAATACAGAAAGAACACCCCACACACCCTGGCTGGTTTTTCTTCCCCCACTGAATGTCTGAAAACCATTTTGAAATTTCATTTCTGCATACAACCTGCAAGGTGATATTGTAAAACCACCACACCCCAACACAACTATACAAGCTTGGGCACATGCAAAACACACCCCTCATTGAGCTACGATGCAAGCAACTCCTCCCTCTCAGCTCATGGATTCTACTGTCCAGTCTCCAGGATGACCTGTTGTTCAATGTCTGTGTGTTCCATGTCTCCCCAGAGCCTCAATAATCACCCTGCCTGCAAAAACCCAGGCCTGAGCCCATCCTCCTTCCAAACACAGGCAACGAACATCATGTTGTACAGCAGCCAGGACCAAGGGAAAATACAACCACCCAGGTGGTGGAAAAAAGAAAAAACCACACAACACACCCAGCTGGGGAATTTTTCCCCCAAATATTTATTTTTAAAGAAAAGTTTTAGCATCTCAGTATTTATTACAACCTGCAACAAAACAATTCACACATACAAGGTTAGACACATTCAAAAAACAACATCTGTTCAACATCCGCTCGATTCTACCCCTCACTCTAAAAATCTCCATTTCACCACCCAGCCTCCACCACAGCATATCACCCCAGTTCTAAAGCCATTCCCAGAACCACCTCGCCATGCGCCTCAAACATCCAATTCCAAAGCACTGGCGTTCATCACCAGAAGCTGACAAAGACTCCTCGCTACGCATGCCACTCCCTCACAGTTGCTTCTATTTCTATGCTCCAGCAAGACTCACTCAAGGATTTGCTCCGGGGATCCAACCAGCCCCATGGTGCCTGCATAACACAGCAGAAGGGACTCTACAGCCCAGTTACTTGTAGCTACCAGCTATCCCCCAAAACAACCTCCACCCAAACAGGCCACACTAATCGACATATCGGCATCCCACATTTGGACCACTCCACCCTGAGTGGTATCACTACACACACAGACAAAGCTGCTCCACCTCAAACACATGTATATGCAAACAAACATGACATAAGGCTGCGAGAATAGCACACAGGTTAGAGTTAATGCCAGACCAAAACAGAGCCTCACAGTAAGCGCAACAATGCCACAGCCACTCTGGCACGGCCTGCCGTGTGACAATACCGCTGCTCCGGACAGAAGGCAGGCAATGAAGCCGCAATGACCGCTTGAGACAAAATGCCAGAAAATACTTAGGACTACGATGACACGGGGAACAAAGCCCTGGAGTAACTTGAGGAAGACACTCAGCAAGAGAAGACCCGATAGCAAAGCCCTAACGAGAGCTGTGAGACAGATTGGCCAAAACCACCTATGACGCTAAACTGGACAGGCTGCTTTCCACTTCTATGTCATGCCACAAAACGTGATGCAGTCAATTGGCAAGGCACCAATAACTCGAGACCGAAAAGATGCCACGGATGGCTACTCCGATTGAAGAATGAAACGAGTATGCCAGAGGTTCCTCACACTTGAAAGCCCAGATGCATCAACACATTAGGTAAGGCACATGTATGAAAACATGCTAGACATGCAACATGACCCTACCTGCTCATCCCAGAGCCACTTTACCAGTGTGCGGGCCGCACGACCTTTTGCACCCGCTACCCACATACAGCTCTCTCGCCGCAAACAACCGTCTTGTTACCCCACCATTTGGAAATGCGAGGTCCCCACCCCCTGCCGCTTTGCTATCATAGTGCTGCGGGTCACCACACATCCTCAGTGGCCATCCTCAATAGCAGGCACTTGACCTAAACACAAAGTTCCTTTAGTCACCTCATGTCCCTCAGTCACCCACAAAAACAACACACAGAGCAGTTTATTTCATGCTTCATATGTGAGACAGCAGCCCACCAAAGCTCCACTCGCCTGCAGTTCTCCAACTTTAAAAAACACATCACAGACAGAGTCCTCTAGCACTTAAACCTAGAGTGCCATAACGACCAAGACGCCCCAAAGCGACCGACTATGCGGAGACCCATCACACTGCTCCTCAGACATCAGCATCTCAACCGTTTCCAGAGGCTTGCCGCAGGGCACCTGTAATAACAATAGGATAACCGTTGCCAACTTATCGCCTTAGCTCACGCTACCTCACAACCCCACCACAATCCGCTCGACTCCCATTCACGTGCGCAGACACCTCTAAGTCACCTTAACCCTCTACACCGGCTACACGATGCTAAACATTGCAACACTCTCACATCATCCACCACAAAACCAAAGTACAGACACAAGACGGTCTCAAATGACAATCAACACGGGCACGGAGCGACACCAACGCGCTGCAAAACCGGGCGCGGAGCGACACCAACGCACTGCAGAGCAAGACAGTCTCAGATGGCAGTCAATACAGGCACAGAGCAAGACAATGACCTGCAAAACCAAGTTCAGAGCAACACAAATGCACGGCAAAGTGAGACAGTCTCAGGTGGCAGTCGATACCGGTGCAGAACAATATAATCCACTGCAGAGCAAGACAGCCTCAGGTGGCAGTCACTACAAGTACAGAGTGATACAGATGCACTACAAAAGCAAATACAGAGCACTGCAATGAAAGGCAGTCTCAAATGGTAGTCAAAACCAAATACAGAGCACAGCAACGCAATACAAAACCAGAACGATGCACATGCAAGAAGCCCGGCTTTAAGACCTAAGCCTATAGGATCACAAGGATGAAATGTTGTAGGGGATTCTCTATGGAAACAGAACTTTCAAGAGCTGGTCCAGATGGCCTCTGCAAAGGCAACCCTCCGGAAGCACCTGCCTTGCAAAACATGCTTTAGGCTCCCATCGCAGGACCAGAAGCACATGACAGGCTCTACACCAAAGCGGCGAGACATTCGAGACCCTATGGACACCTCCTGAGGCACGTGCTAAGAGCAGAGAGCCTGCAGTGCAGAATGTAGAGACCTACGGAAGGCTCCACATAGGAGACAGAACACAGACTACACTAGGCACTAGTGACACTAGGACACCGACCAGAACGTTCATATCTAGCGGAATGGACCCTGGGCCCTCTATCTGCCCACAGACTTAACGGAGCCCAGATAACCCTCTCTGCAACTCTGACATTAGACCCCTCCCTGTTGGCCTCACCTCACCTACCGCTTCTGCCCCTTGACTTACCTTTCGGAGGGCAAGGTCCACAATCCCTCCTCATCAGGAGCACATCATCTAACCGGGATGTTCCCGCATTCACCGGGTTCCTCTTCATCACCTGCAAAACCAGAACATCACCAGTCACCGACACGCCAGCCAGCATTGACCTCTACCGTGATAACACCCTCCTCTGAAGCCTCGCGCTGCTTCTGATAGGATGTCACAGCTAGCATCTGCCACAACACCCTCCTCCTCAAAAGCAAGGTGGCGTTCTATTCACCTGCTCCACCATCAATTCCCAAGTCACCTGCCATGGCCCTGATTGCTTCTGGCACCTACGGTACCAAGAGACACAAAATTATCATTGGGCTTATGAGAAGTCACCAGCCCCATGCTCCTCCTTGCTACTACCTAGCTCACTACAGGTGGTCATCCCATTCCTAAGGTGGCCTGCACAGCGTCTGCAAAACCAAAAGGTAAATACTTAAGTGAGTTGCCATATAATACTTCGCTACTAATCACCAAACTGGCCAACAACTCCTATCCTTCTCAGACTGCTCATTGGGTGCGGCGTTGTCCCTACCAGGCTGCGTTCGGCACCTGCAAAAACTGAAGCAAAAAGGCACATGCTGAGATACTGCTCAAAACCACAGCCTGCCCGCAGTTACTCCTTATCTCCTGCACTTTACCTTGGCTTCTCACTGGACCCACCTCTGCCATTTATAGGTTGTCAGGTAGAGGCTTGGGTACCACCTGTAAATCATGAACAACACAACATGCTTATAAAACTTCACCAACAACACAACACCTGAAAAATAACTGCTATTTGAGCCCACTAGTCACATCTCACCTTACCGGAGTCTGCTTTGCAGCTTTGAAATAAAAAACCTGCAAAACAAAACCTCTAAGCTAGTCATACAGCCACCAGTCGCATCTTCCCTCCGACACCTCGCACTGAACCACCTTCTTATGGCGCTCCACTCACGTCTGCTCCATTGCTTGTTGACATACAGCTTGTCCTGCTCAATCTGAAAAAGCAATATTGAACAAGTCACCCAGATGCCAATCGATGGCTTAATTCCAGAGGTCTCAATTCCATTTAGGAATACCAACTACAGCCTGCCATTAAAAAACCCACATGATGACCACAAACTTCAAGCCCCACATACAAGCATTAACACCTTTGAGATTGTCTACTTTACTACTAGTGAACAGCCCCTCCCACACAGTGCCGACCATCTCCATAGAACACTATTGAAGTGACCGTCCACACAACCTGCCGACGGCTACTCGATCAGAGATGACTGTACAACCCTTGCCTAGACAGTCTAGGCACATCAACATACCATAACCATAGACTCTTACAGCTATTCCACCTATCCCTGGCACCACACCCCCAGGCAGAGCAGCTCCAAGCCAGACACACACACACAGGCCAACACTACTCGGAACACTGCAGACAACATGACTCAAAGATGAGAGAAAACTCCCAGCAAGAAGAATGACACCCAGAACAGAGACTCTGTCACACTAGAAGACCTAAATAGCCACAATGATGAGGGAAGAAGGCTCTACGGCAGCCCTGGAAGAGTCACACATAATTGCCCGTAACAAAAAGTAGTCCCTGTCAAAACCGAGATGATGGATGCACAGGAAGCCTGGCTTCAAGAACTAAGAACATAAGGATGCAGGGCAGAAGAACCCCCAGTCCATGAAAATAGACTGTGAGAGAGCAGAGCTGCTGACGCAGCCTGGAAGGATGCCGCGAAAATAGGACCGACGGAAACTTCTGAGGCACGAGACTGATCCACGCTTTAAGCTTATAACACAAGAAAAGAAGCGCCCAATTGGCTCTGTGCCGATGAGTTCGGGCATTCAAGACCCTAGGGATGGCACCCAAGGCGCATGCTGCGCTCCTCGAGCGCAAAGAGCGACGCGGACATTGAAACCCAAGGAAGAGCTAAGACACAGAAGACAGACCGCACAAACTACATACCAACACAGGCTGGAACTGCCCTGCGTAGCACGTGCTAGTCCTGTGCTGAAGAGTAACCCGCGCCCTTTACCTGCCCAAAGGGGACTGTTCCTGGACAGCCCTCTCCCCTACGCTACCTTTAAAAGCCCTCCCTGCAATTCCCAACCTTGTCCCCTCCTCCCAGCCCCTCAACTTAGCTGTCAGAGCACTGGGGGTCTGCATCCATCCTCAGAGTTACATCGGCTAACTGGAACGTTCCTGCAGTCACCAGGTTCCTCTTCATCACCTGCAATAAAAAAACAAAACAATAACAAAGCAGTGCTGGCAGTGAGCATCACATCAGCCGACGCCAACCTCTTCCACAGCACACGCCTCCTCAGATGAGACGTGGCATTCCGCTTACCTGCTCATTCCAGAGCTGGACGCTGCGGCTGTCGTCACCTGTTGTAAATAGATTCCAAAAGACACAAAATTATCACTGGGCTTGTGAGGAGTCACCAGCCCCATGCTCCTCCTCACTACCACCCCAGCTCACCCCAAATGAGCATCCAGTTCCAAAGGCAGCCCACACAGCCCCTGCAAAACCAAAAGGTAAATACTGAAGCGAGTTACTGTGTAATACTTTGCTCTTGGACACCGATGCAGCCAACCACCTTACCTTCTCATACTGCTCGATAGCATGTGGCTTCACCTTGCAGAGGCTGTGTGCGGCACCTGGAAAAAAAACAAAGCAAAAGGCACACGCTGAGATACTGCCTGAAACCTCAGCATGCCCACAGTAATTCTCATCTCCTGCTCCTTTATCTTGACTGCTTTCCCACCTGGCCTCCATAATTTTGGGCTGCCACCTTGAGGCTCAGGTACCACCTGTAAGACACAAACAACCAGGGATGCTCCTACCTTCACCAACAATAGAACACCTCAAAAATAACTGCTACTGCAGCCCACTAGTCATGGCTTACCTTGACCGAGGCAGCTCCGCTGCCAATATCCCACTGTGCTCATCATTTCACACATTCAAAATAAGAAAAACCAGAACCACAGGGTAGTCATACAGCCACCAGGTGCATCTTCCCTCCGACACCACACACCAACCCACCTTTGTACGGCATGCCACTCACCTGCTCTGTTGCTCTTTGGTGCTCATCTTGTCCCTCTGCATCCAAAAAAAGAAATTGATCAAGTCTCCCAGATGCTGATTGATAGCTGAACAACTCCAGAGGTCTCAATTCCAGTTAGAAATACCATCTAGACTCTAAATACAGCATGCCATTAAAACAAAATAGACCAAAAGCTTTAGGCCCCACACATACAAGTCTTAATGCCTTTGAGATTCGATCTGCTTCACTACCACTGAACAGCCCCTCCCACACAGTTCCAATCATCCCCACAAAACGCTGTGGAAATGACTGTCCACAAAACCTGCCGATGGCTACTCGATCCAAGATGACTGTACAACCCTTGCCTAGAGAGTCTAGGCACATCAACATACCATAACTGTAGAGTCTTACTACTATTCCACCTAGCTCTGACACCACACCCCTGGACAGAGCAGCTCCAAGCCGGACACACACACATGCAGAGACCAACACTATACAGAACACTACAGACAACACAACTCCAAGATGAGAAAAAACCCTCAGCAAGAAGACTGATGCCCTAAACAGAGATGCTGTCAGGCAAGAAGACCTGCAGAGCCACAACAATGAGGCAAGGAGGCTCTCCAGGAGCCCCAGAAAAGAGTCTAATGTAACAGCCCGTAACAAGAAGTCACTGTCAAAACTGAGACGATGGATGCATGAGAAGCCTGGCTTCAAGACCTAAGAGTATGAAGGTTGCAAGGAAGAAGTCCCAGTCTGTGAAAATAGACAGCTATAAAGCTAAGCTGCTGACACAGCCTGGAACAATGCTGCAAGAGAGGACTGACGAGAAACTTCAAGACACGAGACCGATCCACGCTTTAAGCTTATAACACAAGAAAAGAGGCACTCAATTGGCTCCGTGCCGATGAGTATGGGCATTCGAGACCCTAGGGATGGCACCCAAGGTGCATGCTGTGCTCCTCAAGCACAAAGAGCAACAAGAACATTGAGACTCAAGGAAGGTCTGAGACACAGAAGACAGACTACACAAACTACACACCAATACACAGACACATGGTGGAACTGCCCTGCCCACACTAGTCTCGAGCTGAGGAGTAACCTGCTCCCTTTACACAGGCAGCCCTCTCCCCTACACTGAATTTAACACACATCCCTACAATTCCCAACCTTGTCCCCTCCTCCCAGGCCCTCCCCTTCAACTTAGCTTTCAATGAGCCAGGGGTTTGATTCCATCCTTGACAACAAACAAAACATTGGATAACTGGGATGTTCCTGCTGCAGTCGCCAGGTTCTTCTTCACCATCTGGAAGAAAAACCAAGCACCAGCAGCAAGCATCCTGTCGGTTGACACCAACATCTTCCACATCACCCTCCTCCTCAAAAGCAATATGGCCTTCTGCTCACCTGCTCTGCATCGATTTCAGAGTCGGATGCTGTGGTCATGATTGCTTCTGGCACCTAAGATACCAAGAGACCGAAAATTACTGTTGCGCTTGCGAGAAATCACCGGCCCTGTGCTCCTCCACACTACTACCCAGCTCACCTCAAAAGCTTGTCCAATTCCACAGGCGGCCCACACAACACCTGCAAAACCAGAAAAGAAACACTTCACTGAATTGTTGCAGCATACTTTGCTCCGAGATGCCAACCCGTCCGACAGCCACCTCACCTTCTCTGACTGCTTCTCGGCATGCTGCTTCACCCCTCTGAGCCCGTTTACAACACCTGAAAGAGAAGAGAGCAAAAGACACACACTGAGATACTGCTGAAACTGCAGGCTGCCCACAGCAATTCCCATCTCCCACTTCTTTACCTTAGGCTGCCTCCACCATTTATACGTGGCCACATTCAGACCTGGCTGCCATCTGGAAGACACAAACAAGGGATGCTTTGACCTTCACAAAAAATACAACACCTGAAAAATAACTGCTACCTGAGCCTACTGGTCATGGCTCACCTTGCTGGAGTCACCTCCAGTGCCAATAGCCTGCTTCACTCATTGCTTCACACCTTCAGAATAAAAAGCCCAATACCTATAAGATAGTCATATAGCCACCAGTCACATCTTCCCTCTGACACCATGCAACAAACCACCTTCTTGCACTGAGCGCTCACCTCTCCCCTTTTGCCAACAGGCACCCCGCTCATCCCTCTGCATCTGAAAAAGCAATATCAAGCAAGTCACCCAGATGCAGAGCAGTAGCTGAACACCACCAGGGATCTTGTTTCCATTTAGGAATACAATCTGGAGTCCAACTACACCCCACCATGAGAAAAAAAATCTGGTCATCCCCTGTGTCTGCATAACACTATGGAAATGACTCTCCTTGCCTGCTGCATACATGGCTACTTACTCTGAAATGGGCTGTACACCCTTTGCCTACAAAGCCTAGGCCTATCACGATATTAACTAAAGAATCTTACCGCTATTTTTCTGCTGAGTCTATTACTGCTACGCCTCCAGGCAGAGCAGCTCCAACCCAGACAAAAACCACAAGCAGACCAACGCTGCACACAAACAAGACAAAGGACACGACCCAGAGACATGAGAACGCTCCCTGTAAGAAGAATGTCTCCCAGTCCAGAGGTGCCATCGGGCAAGAAGACCTAGGTGGCCATGAGGAAGAATCTATGGCAGCTCCAGAAAAAGTCAAATGCCGCGCCCCTTGACAAGAAGATATGGCCGCAACTGGGACGAAGCGTGTGCAAGAAGCCCTGCTTAAAGGCTTAAGAATGTAGGGATGCAGGGAAGAAGTCCGAGAAAAGGGATCCGTGAAAACAGGCCACTCAAGATCAGAGCTGCTGACTCAGCCTGGAACGATGCCACAAAAAGAGGAACGACTGGAAACTGCTGAGGTGCAAGACCTATCCACGCTTTAAGCTTGTAACGCAAGAGAAGAAGCGCCCAGCTGGCACTATGCCAACATGTACAGGCATTTGAGACCCTAGCGATGGCACCCAGGGGACATAATGTGCTCCTTGAGTGCAAAGATGATACAGAGACTTCAGGAATGTCTAAGACACAGAAGACAGACCACACAAACTACACAACACCACACCAACACAGGCTGGAACTGCCCTGCCCACAGTAGTCTAGTGCTGAAAAGCAACCCACTCCCTTTACCTGGACATCCCTCTCACCTATACTACCTTTAAAACACCTCCCTGCTAGTCCCAACCTTGTCTGTCTCTTCCCAGCCATGGTCCTTCCACTTATCTTACAAAGGGCCAAGGGTCTGAAGCCATCCTCAAGAAAAAACCCACACAAACCACACTAGCTAACTGAGACATTTCTGCAGTCACCAGGTTCCTCTTCATCATGTGCAAAAATAGAAAAAACAAACAAGTGGCAGCAGTAAGCACCACATCGGTCGACACTGACCTCTTGCACAACACCCTCCCCCCAAAAAGCAAGGTGGCCTTCCGCTCACGCACACCATGCCGATTCCAAACTCGGACGCTGCAGCCGTCATTGCTTCTGGCACCTAAGATACCAAGAGACAGAAAATTACTGTTGCGCTTGCAAGGAGTCACCGGCACCGCGCTCCTCCTCGCTACTACCCAGCTCACCTCAAAAGCTTGTCCAATTCCACAGGTGGCCCACACAACACCTCCAAAACCAAAGGAAAACGCTTCAGTGAGTGACCACAGGACACTTTACTCTTAGACACCAACCCAGACAACAACCACCTCACCTTCACGGACCTCTTGTCAGCACGCTGCTTTGGCCCTCCGAGGCAAAGTGCAGCACCTGCAAAAACAAAAGCCAAGAGGCACATGCTGAGGTACTGCCCAAAACCACAGCCTGCCTGCAGCAACTCCCCTCTCCCGCTTCTTTACCTTGGCTGCTCACCCACCCTGCCTCTGCTATTTACAGGTTGCCACACTGAGGCTCAGGTACCACCTGTAAGACACAAACAGCAAGGGGTGCTTTGACCTTCACAAAAAATACAACACCTGAAAAATAACTGCTACCTGAGCCTACTGGTCATGGCTCACCTTGCTGGAGTCACCTCCAGTGCCAATAGCCTGCTTCACTCATTGCTTCACACCTTCAGAATAAAAAGCCCAATACCTATAAGATAGTCATATAGCCACCAGTCACATCTTCCCTCTGACACCATGCAACAAACCACCTTCTTGCACTGAGCGCTCACCTCTCCCCTTTTGCCAACAGGCACCCCGCTCATCCCTCTGCATCTGAAAAAGCAATATCAAGCAAGTCACCCAGATGCAGAGCAGTAGCTGAACACCACCAGGGATCTTGTTTCCATTTAGGAATACAATCTGGAGTCCAACTACACCCCACCATGAGAAAAAAAATCTGGTCATCCCCTGTGTCTGCATAACACTATGGAAATGACTCTCCTTGCCTGCTGCATACATGGCTACTTACTCTGAAATGGGCTGTACACCCTTTGCCTACAAAGCCTAGGCCTATCACGATATTAACTAAAGAATCTTACCGCTATTTTTCTGCTGAGTCTATTACTGCTACGCCTCCAGGCAGAGCAGCTCCAACCCAGACAAAAACCACAAGCAGACCAACGCTGCACACAAACAAGACAAAGGACACGACCCAGAGACATGAGAACGCTCCCTGTAAGAAGAATGTCTCCCAGTCCAGAGGTGCCATCGGGCAAGAAGACCTAGGTGGCCATGAGGAAGAATCTATGGCAGCTCCAGAAAAAGTCAAATGCCGCGCCCCTTGACAAGAAGATATGGCCGCAACTGGGACGAAGCGTGTGCAAGAAGCCCTGCTTAAAGGCTTAAGAATGTAGGGATGCAGGGAAGAAGTCCGAGAAAAGGGATCCGTGAAAACAGGCCACTCAAGATCAGAGCTGCTGACTCAGCCTGGAACGATGCCACAAAAAGAGGAACGACTGGAAACTGCTGAGGTGCAAGACCTATCCACGCTTTAAGCTTGTAACGCAAGAGAAGAAGCGCCCAGCTGGCACTATGCCAACATGTACAGGCATTTGAGACCCTAGCGATGGCACCCAGGGGACATAATGTGCTCCTTGAGTGCAAAGATGATACAGAGACTTCAGGAATGTCTAAGACACAGAAGACAGACCACACAAACTACACAACACCACACCAACACAGGCTGGAACTGCCCTGCCTGACAAGCACTAGTCTTGTGCTGAGAAGTAACCCACTCCCTTTACCTGCCCAAAGGTAGCTCTTACTGGACATCCCTCTCCCCTACACTAACTTAAATAACCTCCCTGCAATCCCCAACCTTGTCCCCTTGCCCCAGAGCCCCCTCTCCAGTCCTGGTCCTTCCACTTGCCTTTCATAGGGCCAGAGTTCTGAATCCATCCTACGTAAATACCACATCAGCTAACTGGGATATTCCTGCAGTTGCCAGATTCTTCTTCACCATCTTCACAAAAACAGTGCCAGCAGTAAGCACCACATCAGTCAACATTGACCTCTTGCACAAGACACACACCCCACCCCCCCCAAAAGCAAGGTGGCCTTCCACTTACCTGCTCTGCACAGATTCCAAAGTCAGACGCTGTGGCCATCATCACTTCTGGCACCTAAGATACCAAGAGACAGAAAGCTACCCTTGCACTTGTGAGAAGTCACCAGCCCCGTACTCCTCCTCACTACTACCCCAGCTCACCTCAAATCCAATTCCACAGGCAGCCTGAATGGCTCCTGCAAAACCAAAGAGAAACACCTAGCCAAGCTGACACATGATTATCTGCTCTTAGACACCAACCCAGACGACAACCACCTCACCTTCTCAGACAGCTCATTGGCCTGCAGCTTCACCTCTCTGAGCCTGTTTGCAGCATCTGAAGAAAACAAAGCGAAAGGTACATGCTGAGATACTGCCTGAAACCACAGCTTTCTAGTCTTTCTTTCTTTACCTTGGTGGCTCACCTGCCAAACACAAACAAGGGATGCTTCTAACTTCACCAAGAGTACAACACCTGAAAAATAACTGCTACTTGAGTCTACTAGTCACAGCTCGCCTTGCCTGAGTTACCTCCAGTGCCAATAGCCTGATTTACTCATTGCTTCCACCTTCAAAATAAAAAATCCCAAACCTGTAAGCTACTCAGTCCTGATACTTACAATCTATGAGGGACCTGCTGCAAGCTGTAAAGGTTTAAGAACAAATTAGTACTCTGTGGGCAACTAGGTAATTAGCTGCCCTGTACCCTGAAAGACACTATAAATCATGTACCAGCTGCTTTCTAAAGAAATGCTGAAAGTCTATATACAGATGCATACAAAACGCTCACCCTAACCCCTGCTTAAAAATCTCACCATTGGTCCTATTAGTAGAGATTATACCTGCAACATACACAACACACAGCACAACTAGTGAAAAAAAATAAGGTTCCACCACCAATAAAGTCACAAATTCCAGAAAAATACAACACACCTAGAAAAAAAAAAATTCCTACATAGAATCAAACAATCTTGCTGCCCCTCAACACAAAATTACTGACTTGAAAAAAACTCCACTGCATAGAGGTGTACTTTCTAGTACATATGCTGCTGAACCTTGACTGCTCCTGAAACTCTTACCTCAGACAGACACCTCCGCTTTCCTAAATGTCAAAAGACATCTGCCGAAACAGCTTCAAGAGCTCAAAAGCCACAATTGACTGAAAGAACAGCAGAGCACTGATACCAGAGAAGCCCAGGAGCAGAATGAGCTCCCTGCTGACAGGCTGTGGCTCATATACCCCGGGCCTCACCCACCACCCTTCCTACAACCAGCTGGGGAAGGGGAGGGGTGAATTACCTGAAGGCATAAAGGCAGCCGGAGGAGCAGCAGGGAGTTTGCTCATCTGCCTTAAGTTTATAGCATGTAAGATGCTGCATGGAGAAAACAAACCTTACTGGAAATGACAACACCTGCTCTTTTACTACATCTACATCTATTGCATCAGCAACGTGACCAGGTAGGGAATGAAACAATTTTTCTGGGGCATAGATAGAAAAAGATAGATGTCTTATTAAGCTATGTAAGAAAATAGTTTGTTAAATGCAATAATTATATTATTATAAAAAAATGATGTGGTTTAGTTTCCTATAAAAAAACCAAAATGCTCTAGGGTTACACTTTATTTCCAGTAAGACCACGCATGCTACCTAACTTCTACCAGAACTATGTTCTAGGTAGGACAGAATGACAAAGCAGAATTAGAACCTGTTAGAATTCCTTCTCAAAAACATCTCTGGTTGCAAAGAAAACTATTTACTGTAAATCATTGATGCTTCAGAGTCACCTTGATAGTCTCTTTGACTGACTCCCTTAAGAGATTTAGATGAGTCCCAAAGGACAGAAAACACCAAAAAAAAAATCAAAATACAAGAAATATATCAAGCTGTATGAAGCAGCCTAATTAGCACCGAAACAGCCTAACTAGCACGTAAGCAGCTAGAACAAAAACAAATTGCAAAGCACAACAGAAAACACCACAGGAGATGTGTCGATAAAAATAGAGGAAGGCTATTGCCTTCTCTGAAAAACTCAAGAGGGGACCTTATGTGATGATAGACTTCTTTAGGGTACCAGTTACCACACAGAAACATACTATAAGATGGGAAATAAAAAGACGGCTCTGGAGCACAAAGATGGCTTCAGAAGAGGTTTTGACAGAACAAGAGGCATCGTCACAGGGATTAGAGAAGTCCCGAAGGGGCCAGAGAGACCAAAGAAGTCTCGGGGATGCAACGAGCTCAAAAGGGAATTGAACAAAGTACAGATGTCCTCAGGGGACAGGGGACTGCATGGAGGCGCACCGAACGGATGAGAGGACAGAAAGACTGACCGGAGTAACACGTGCGGACTCAGGAAGTGTTCTGCAAAGCACCCTCCTGAGCTAAAACAGGGCTCTAGGGCATAGGGGATGTCTCGCAAGAGCTCAGCAAAGGGAGCGGAGGAATCCCGAGGGCGCTTGAGAGACCAAAGAAGCCTCAGAGATAGCAACAAGGAACTCTGAAGGGGATTCCAACAAAGTACGGATGTCGTCGGGGGCCGGGGGCTGAATGAAGGCATCCTAAATGGCAAAGAGTAGGATAAGAGCTCTCTGAAGAGTGCACAAAAATAAAATTGAAAGGGAGCTAAAGTGCTACAAGAGTGCTGTGGAGAACAAGAAAGGACTCAGAAGACATAGACAGTGGAAGAATTATGAGGGGGCACAGTGAGAAAGGAAGACTTGGAGATACAGTGAGGGCCTTGGAGTCTCAGGAGGGCATCTAGGAAAACTACAGGTGACAGAGAGACAGGAACCAAACAGAGACACCCTCGATGTCAGAGAGAAAGATAAAGGAGCGCTGCATAGCAAAGAAAAAAGGGAGACGCTGATGGAGCAAGAGAGATAGAAAGGGCGATGAAGTGCCACGAGGTGCCGTGGAGATCGAGGAAGGTCTCCGTAGGCTTCATGACTGTGAGGAGAGGGGTGTGGAGGGGTGCTAATGGACAAGACAAGGCTTGGGGATGACAAGGAGGAACTTGGGTGATCATCTGAGCAGAGTACAGACGGTCTCGGGTGGTAAGGGACTGAACACAGAAATCTTAGATAGCGTAGAGGAACAAATGAGTGTTCTGTGGCTCAAAGATGGCCCCATCTAAAGTGTTAAAAGATGGATGTGGAGCACAAGGAAGGTCTCTGGAGGCATTGTGACTGGGAGAAAAAATGTCCCGAGGGAGCCAGAAAAAAGACTGGGGAATCAACAATTAAATCCAGAGGGGATCTCAGCCGAGTAAATGTGTCATCAGACAGCCAGGGAGCAAGTAGAGGCGTGGCTAGAGGGAAGAGAGGAGAGAATGACCAGGCTGGGTCACAGATACTGACTCAGGAAGTCTTCTGAGGGAATGAGAAGGATGTGAAGTCCACCACAAAGCTAAAAGTGTGCTAAGGGCAACCTCGAAGGCATCATGACACCATTAGAGGGGTCCCGATTGGGCCAAAGATGCCAAAGAAGGCTCAGGGACACAAGGAGGAAGTCTGGAGGGGATCTGAACAGAGTACAGATGTCCTCGGGAGGCCAGGGACCAAATGGAGGCACCCTACATGGTGGAGAGGATGGTAAGAGCGCTCTGTGGCGCAAACAAACCGGAGGACGGCTTTCTGAGGGAACGAGAGAGGATCAAAGTCTGCAACAGAGCTAAAACAGGGCTGTGGTACACAAAGAACGTCTCGGGAGGCACAGTGACTAGGAGCGGAGGGGTCATGAAAGGCTCAGAGGGATAAGAGAGATTGAAAGGGAGGTAAAGTGCTACCAAAATGCCATGGAGCACAAGGCAAGTCTCAGGAGGCATCCTACATGGCATAGAGAAGAAAAAGAATGTTCTGTTTTGGGAAGGGAGATCTTAGGAAAGGTGCGATTGCGACAAAATGAGTCCAAAGAGGGCTTACAGAGCTCAAAGTGTGCTGCAGAAAACATCTAAGACCTCAGGAGGCATCGTGACAGTAGCAGAGGGGTTCTGAGAAGGACAGACAAAAGAAGGGTCAAGGACATGAAGTCATCCAGAGGGGATCTGAACAGACTACAGATGTCCTCAGGGGACCAGGGACTGAGCAGAGGTATCCTAGCTAGCATAGATGACGACATGAGTGTTCTGGAGATGAAAAATGGCATCAGGAAAGGTTCTCAGGGAGGGATGTGGAATTATTGCTGGAGGTGACTTAGAAGTTAAATCTATATTTGCATTTTATAGGAAAGGTACAGCACTGAAGCAACTTTCAAGGTGGAGTATGGTGGTCATGCAAGGGTTCCACCCCACAGAAGTTCCCTAGGCAACCTTAGGTGTTGGCAAAGCCAGGGGAGTTTGGTGCACTGAGTCTAAGAGAAACTGCAGGGAGGGTGGAGCAGAGTGGAGACACCGCGGCCAGGCTCTGTGATAAGACGGGAACCGGAAGGTACTATGGAACAATGAGATGGAGACTCACCCTGATAACTAGGATACGTACCTGGTCAAAGACAATGCTATTGTACAAAGATATAATAACCTATTTAGTGTGTATAATGGTGTGTAGAGGAGCACCTGCGAATGGGCCCACAGTCTGCCACCTTTTGACAAAATACTCATTATAATCTCATTATAATACTAAAAAACACACCTCCATCCCAAAGCTACCCTCCTCCAAGGGGTGACCACCCCTCACTGAGCCTGTGCTCTGAATTCTTCTTGGTCTATACCTTTAAAAGCAAAGCGAGAAACTTTTACGCCAATTACAACAAAGACATATATGACTAGAGTCACTCAAGCTCCACCTGTAAAGTAAAAAAAGTATTAAAAGGCTTGGGAGGAGGGGTGTTAGGGAAGATACCATTGCAGGTCTGCTCTGGCATCTGGGATCTGTTGACGGGCTGAATCTCTCTTCCACCCGCAATAGGGATGCCTTCGGGTAAGATTGGACACTTGGCTATATCGAGTGTCCCCCACGGGAGATTGACCAACCTCTATAGAGTTGTTTTGTGATTTAATGTGCTTGTAGCTGGCTATATTTCTCATATTAACACTTGGCTATACCTAGTGTTTCCCCGGGAGATTTAGAAACCTCTATAGAGTTGTTTTGTGATCTAGCGTGCTTGTAGCCAGGCTATATTATTCATATTCTTGCTATTTGTACCACCTTTGTGGGCAGTAGTTCTATCACCAGCAATCCAAAAGAACTTGTGCATCTGTTGCTTTAATAAACTACACTATCCATTAATCTAGCCGTAAGAGTTCTCACTGAAGGTGACCAAATTCCTTAAGGGTGGCCATGCTAGTTCATGCAACATGGCTGGACTGAAAGTGTATGGAGTTATAAGTGCATCTGTAATTGCTGAGATTATATATATACACACGTATATATATATTGAACATGATTGGATTTCTAATACAGGAAACTGGGCATCACTCAAAATCTAAGCCTAGCCGCCCCCAGCCCCTCTGATATCCGAGGACAAGCTGGAACGCAAGGGGGTTTATTTTCTGCCGAATTGCTTGGTCCTTTAATGTGACAAGCGAGAAGGGTGCAAAGTGCGCTACAGAGCCAAAAGAGAGCTGTGGGGCACGAGGCTGTGCTCGGGAGACACGATGACGGCAGGAGAAGGGTGCCGAGAGTGAGAGAGAGACAGAAGGCAGCTGTGGGACACGATGCCAAACTTAAGAAGGTGTCCCAGCAACGTACAGAGATCCTCAATGGATAAGTGACAGAATGGAGACATCCTAGATGGTGAATAAGGTAAGAGAGCTGTGGGGCACAGAGACAGCCTGAGGAGGGGTTCTGTCTGAACAGGAGAGATACAAAGAGGGCTGCAGAGCTCCAGGGGTGCCGTGGGGCACGAGGACAGTCTCGGGAGGCGTCGCGACAGGAACGAGAGGGCTGGGGGCGTGGCTGAGCATGGACAGAGAGACAAGCAAAGGATTGCTGACACAATGAGGTACTCCAGAGGGGATCTGAACAGAGTACAGACGTACTCAGGGGACCGGGGACCAAACGGAGGCATCGGACATGGCAGAGGGGAAGGTGAGAAAGTGCTCTGGGGCAAAATGAAAGCCTGAGGAGGAGTTGTCTCTGGATAAGAAAGACACAACGCCTGCTGCAGAACTGAAGGATGGCCATGGAGTGCAAGGACGCTCACAGGAAGCATTGTGACAGAGATAGAGGGGTGCTGAGGTGGCCAGAGAGAAGGCTCGAGGGCACAAAGGGACTCGGGAGGGGATTTGAACAGAGTACAGATGTTGTGAGGGAGACACTGACCCATTGGAGGCCGTCGAGACAGAGGAGAGGACAAAAACACTACTCTGAGGAAGAAGGATAACCTGAGATGTTCTAACAAACCAAGGGGGTACGAATTACACTCCAGAAATAAAAGCGTGCCGAGGAGACCGTCTAAAGCCTCGGGATGAACTGAGAGAAGAGAAGAGAAAAAAATAAGACACAAAGAAAATTTAAAAGGCGACAAAGGTATGTGACAAACAAAAAAGAATGAAAAGCCAGGGATGTACAGTTTGTTAAAGGTAGACATAGAAAGAAAATTTTAAAAGCAAAATGGGACAAGGCAGAGGAGAAAAAAACGTAAAAATAGGGACAGAAAGCTAGATAAAAGTAGGCATAGAAAAAAAATTGAAAAATGAAGGCATTAAAGGAGGAAAAAGTTAAAAAATAGGGACAACAAACTAAATAAACAGCGACATAGAAAGAAAATCGGAAAATTGAGAGAGTACCCAAAAGACAAGAGAGAATTTAAAAATAGGGACAGGAACTGTATGAAAGCAAACGTAGAAAAAAATTTAAAAAGCAAAAAGATTGAGGAAATAAAGGAAAAGACTAAATCATGGTGACATATAGACATAGAGAGAAAATACAAAAAGCGAGGGCACGAAGGAAAGACAAGAAATGATTAAAAAAAAGGTAGACAAAAAAAGACTGCGAATGGGATGAAAGTAGACAGCGTATTTTAAAAGCAACGGTGATTAAGGAAATAAGGAAAAAGATTTAAAAATAGCGACGGCAAACTACAACAGAGGCCTAGAAAGAAAACCTATACAGCGATGGCACAGAAGAAAGAGAAGAAATAGTAAAAAAAGACAGCAAAGGGAATAAAAGCAGGCATAGAAACAACTTGTCAAACGCGGTAGGCATTAGGGAAATAAAGGAAAATATTACAAAATCGGAACAGCACACTAAAACAGACGTAGAAAGAAAATTTAAAAAGCGACAGCACTAAGGAAAGACTAAGGAATTAAAATTTAGGGAAAGGGAACCCAATAAAGGGAATTGTTGAAAGAGAAATTAAATCGCGATGGGGTACAAGAAATACAGGGAAGAATTAAAAAAAAAAATTCAAGACAAGGAGCCAGGTAGAGGGAGACGTAGAAGGAATTTTAAAAAGCAACTGAGTACGAGAAACATAGACAAGAATTAAAACATAGGGACAGGGAGATGGATGGAGGGCAAAGCAGACAGAATATTTTAACAGTGATCGGGTACAAGAAACACAGGAGTGTTAAAAAACCAGGGACTGGGAGGTGGATAGAAGGAAACATAGAAAGAAAATTTAAAAAGCAATGGGGACCAGGAGAGTGAAAGAAATTAAAAAATAGGGACAGGGTGTTGGAGAGAGGTAAACCTAGAAAGATAACTTAAAATGCAACGGGGTACAAGGAACACAGGAAAGCATTAAAAAGTAGGACGAGGGAGCTGCCGAGAGGAAAACGGAGAACAAAAAATCGATAGGTGAAGTGGTACAGGGCAGAGTTGGCAGAAGAGTGACAAGTTTTGGGGAGGCAGACAGGCAGGTGGGCTGGCAGAGAGGGAGACAGAAGCAGGCACAGGCAGGGAGGCAGGCAGAGATCCGGGGAAGGGCGGCAGAGGTGGGCCGGGACGCACACGAGGGAACATGTGACTCACCACAGCTCCTGGCACTGGCAGGAGACCTTCACCACCCCAAGGCTTTTCAGTCTGCCTCAGCAGCAGGCGCCTCGATGCTCCTCCGCCGTGAGGCTTCCCAGTGGCTCACACATGCAGCCAGTGGAGGCACCGAGCTCCCAGCGCTGTGTGCTGGTGGTGCGTTCTGTCAGGGACGGCTCGGTGAGATCCTTCATTGCTGCAGGGACTGGCCACGCCTGGCCAGAGGCACCTGCCTGCGGGGCCCCCTCAGATTCCCTCCTCAGCCAGCTCCCCTTTGGCAGCTCCCTCAGGAAGGCATGCCCTGGTGGCAGCCCCCTTTACAGCTACAGCCCCTTCACACAGCAGGGCCAGCCCCACCCTCAGCCTCACTGGCCACACCTGGGACTGCCCCAGCTCCAGGCCCAGCTGGAGCCCATTGGCAACAGGGGCCCCTGCCAAAGCCCCCAGCACATCCCCCCCTCCCTGCACCTGTCCACAGCCACGAGCTCTGCACCCAGGGGCTGCAAACACATCCAGGGGCACAGAGGAGGCAGGAAAAGTGTATTCATTAAAGCACATCATAGGGAATCCCAGCAGTGAGCTGGCTCCAAGGCTCAGCGCCCCAAGGCAGCAGGACAGAGGGAAACAAGGGAAGCGGAAAGCGGAAGGAAGGTAGAGAAGAGGTGTGGGACAGGGAGCCAGAAAATGGGATGCTGGGAACAAAAAAAGAGGGACAGGGAGCCGCACGAGGGTGGAGAGAGAGAGAAATGGAGGGCAACAAGGAGGAGGAGGAGGAGGATGGAGAGAAGGAGCACGAGAACCAGAGGAACAGGGAGATGGAGCCATAAACAAGAGGGGGAGGGAGCAGGGGTGAGAGATGGAAGGGTCCGAGCAGGACGACAGGACAGCAGAGAGGGACAGAGAGGAGGAGACACCCACAGGCAGGAGACAGAGAGACGGAGGAGGGGGATTTTTCCACGGTAGGGAACTGGATAAGCCAAGGGATTAAGAGAGGAAAAAAATCAAAGAAGAGAGACAGTGATCAAAATAAACAGAGGCATACGAAGAAAATTTATTAAGTGAAGCGCAGGCTGCAGGACAGACAGGAAAGAATTAACAAATCAACACATTGGATACAATAAAATTAGATATCAAAAAAACTAAAAAGCCACCTCTATTAGGAAAGACAAGAAAAAACTAAAAAATAAAGAAAGGATGGCAAAGAGGGAGAGACACATACAAAGTACATTGAAAAAGCAACGGGGTACACAACATACTGAAAACTGCTGAAAAATACGGATAGGAAGCCTGACACAGAAAGACAATTATTTCAAAAGCAACTAGGTAGAGGACTAGCAGGAAAGAATTGGGGGAAAAAAAAAAAAGACAGCAAACTAGATAAAAGTAGATAAAAGAAGCAAAACTTTCAAAGCCAAGGGACTAAGAGAGAAAAGCATTAAAAAAATAGCAATTCCAAACTAAACAAAGAGAGACCAAAATTGTAAAGAGCAACTGCACTAAGGAAAGACAAGAAACAATTAAAAAATAAAGACAGTGAATGGGATAAAGGTAGACAGAAAATTTTAAAAGCAACAGGGTTTAGGGAAATAGAGAAAAGAATTAAAAATAGGGACAGCAAACTAAGATGGTGACGTACAACAAAAATTTAAAAAGCGACGGCACTAATGAAAGGCAAGCAACAATTAAAACAGTAGACGGGATGAAAGTAGACTGAAAATCTTAAAAGCAGTGGGGACTGAAGAAATGACGAAAAAATTTAAAAAAAGGGACGGTGAACTAAACCGGAGGTGTAGAAAGAAAATCTAAAAAGCAACGGCACTGAGGAAAGTAAAGAAATAATGAGAAATGAAGATAACGAAGGGAATAAAAGGAGGCCTAGAACCAACATTAAAAAAGCGAGGGGGATTAGGGAAATAAAGGGAAAAAATAAAAGATAGGGACAGTAAACTAAGAGAGATGTAGAAGAAAACTTTAAAAAGCAAGGGCACTAGGGAAAGAGAAGAAAAAATTAACAGAAAACGCAGCAAAATAAAGACAGCAAACATAAAAGTGGAAAATTTAAAAGCGACGGGGATTACGGAAATAAATGGAAAAAAATTTAAAAACAGGAACAGCAAACTGAAACAGATGTAGCAAGAAAATTTATAAAGGGCCGGCACAAAGGAAAGCTAAGTAACAATTAAAAAATAAAGATGGCAAACAGGATAAAATTAGACAGAAAATTGTAAAAGCAACAGGGATTAACGAAATAAGGGAAAAATTAAAACACAGCAACATAGAACTAAAATGGAGAAGTAGAAAGCAATTTTAAAAGCCTACAGCACTATGGAAAGACAAGACATAATTAAAAATAAAGACATCGAAGGGAAAAAAAGTAGGCATAGAAAACACATTTTAAAAGCGATGTGAATTAGGGGGGGGAAGGAAAAAAAAAGGTAGGCATTAGGGAAATAAAGGAAAAAATTATGAAATCGGAACAGCAAAGTGAAACAGAGATGCAGAAAGAAAATTTAAAAAGCGAGGGCACTAAGGAACGACAAGAAATAATTTTAAAAACCCAGCAAAGGGCATAAAAGCGGGCATCGAAAGAACATTTAAAAAGCGTGGGGGATTTGGGAAAGGAAGAGAAAAATGAGGAAATAGGGACCGCGAACTAAAAGAGACGTAGAAAGAGAATTTAAAAAACGACTGCGCTGAGGAAAGACGAGAAATAATTAAAAGAAGAGACAGCGAAATAAAGACAGCGAAGGGGATAGAAGTAGAAAATGTAAAAAGCAATGGGGATTAGGGAAAGAAACCAAAAGAATTTAAAAGCCGGGACAGCGAACTAAAAGAGATGTAGAAAGAAAATTTGAAAAGCCATGGCGCTAATAAAGACAAGAAATAACTAAAAAATACAGCGAACGGATTAAAAGCAGACGGAAAAGTTTAGAAGCAAATAGGATTA
Organism: Gavia stellata; assembly: GCF_030936135.1. NCBI lineage: Eukaryota > Metazoa > Chordata > Aves > Gaviiformes > Gaviidae > Gavia > Gavia stellata. The sequence goes on from NW_026777087.1 coordinate 35,103, forward strand.
GGGAAATAAGGAAGAAATTGAAGCGTAGCAACATTGACCTAAAACAGGTAGGTAGGGAAAAAATCTAAAAAGCGATGGCACTGAGGCAAACCAAGAAAAAATAACTGGAAAGACAGCAAACAGAGTAAAAGTAGACAGAAAAGTTAAAAAGCAACTAAGGGCACTAAGGAAAAACAAGAAAAAATACTTTAAAAATAAAGAATGTGAATGAAATTGAGGTAGAAAATTTAAAAAGCCAAGAGATTAATAGAGGAAAGAACTGGACGAGAGGGAAAGCAAACTGAAACTCAGACATGGACAGAAAATCTAAAAGGCAACGGCACTAAGGAAAGACAAGAAATAATTAGAAAGAAAGATATCGAAGGGGAAAAAAGTAGACGTAGAAAACACATTTTAAAAGCGATGGGAATTGGGGGGGGAAAGGGGAAAAAAAACCAAACAGGGAGAGCAAACTAAAACAGAGGTTGAGAGAAAAATTTAAAAGCGGCGGCACTAAGGAAAGAGAAGAAATCATTAAAGAATAAAGGCAGTGAACGGGATAAAAGTCAAACAGAAAGTGTTAAAAGCCGCGGGGATTAAAGAAATGAGGAAAAAATTTAAAAGTGGCGACGGCGAACTAAAACGGAGACGTCGAAAGAAAATCTAAAAAGCCATGGCACTAAGGAAAACCAAGGAAAAATAATTAAAAACTAAAGACAGCGAACGAGATAAAGGTAGAAAATTTTCAAAGCAAGGGGGATGAAGGAAATAAGGAAAAACTTTAAAAAATAGCGACGGCAAACTACAACGAAGACGCAGAAAGAAGATCTCAAAAGCGATGGCACAGAAGGCAGAGAAGAAATAGTGGAAAAAAAAGACAGCAAAGGGAATAAAAGTAGGCACAGAAAGAACATTTCAAGAGCAGACCGAGACAGAAAATTCAAAAAGCGAGGGGACGAAGGCAAACCAAGAAAAAATAACTGGAAAGACAGCAAACAGAGTAAAAGTAGACAGAAAAGTTAAAAAGCAACTAAGGGCACTAAGGAAAAACAAGAAAAAATACTTTAAAAATAAAGAATGTGAATGAGATAGAGAATAATTAGAGAAATAATTAAAGAAATAATTAAAAAAGAAAGGCAGACAAAAAAAAAGACTGCAAACGGGATGGAAGTAGACAGCGAATTTTAAAAGCAACGGTGATTAAGGAAATAGGGAAAAAGATTTAAAAATAGCAACGGCAAACTACAACAGAGACCTAGAAAGAAAACCTATACAGCGACTGCACATAAGAAAGAGAAGAAATAGTAAAAAAGGACAGCAAAGGGAATAAAAGCAGGCATGGAAACAACTTGTCAAACACGGTAGGCATTAGGGAAATAAAGGAAAAAATTATGAAATCGGAACAGCAAAGTGAAACAGAGATGCAGAAAGAAAATTTAAAAAGCGAGGGCACTAAGGAACGACAAGAAATAATTTTAAAAACCCAGCAAAGGGCATAAAAGCCGGCATCGAAAGAACATTTAAAAAGCGTGGGGGATTTGGGAAAGGAAGAGAAAAATGAGGAAATAGGGACCGCAAACTAAAAGAGACGTAGAAAGAGAATTTAAAAAACGACTGCGCTGAGGAAAGACAAGAAATAATTAAAAGAAGAGACAGCGAAATAAAGACAGCGAAGGGGATAGAAGTAGAAAATGTAAAAAGCAATGGGGATTAGGGAAAGAAACCAAAAGAATTTAAAAGCCGGGACAGCGAACTAAAAGAGATGTAGAAAGAAAATTTGAAAAGCCACGGCGCTAATAAAGACAAGAAATAACTAAAAAATAAAGACAGCGAACGGATTAAAAGCAGACGGAAAAGTTTAGAAGCAAATAGGATTAGGGAAATAAGGAAGAAATTGAAGCGTAGCAACATTGACCTAAAACAGGTAGGTAGGGAAAAAATCTAAAAAGCGATGGCACTGAGGCAAACCAAGAAAAAATAACTGGAAAGACAGCAAACAGAGTAAAAGTAGACAGAAAAGTTAAAAAGCAACTAAGGGCACTAAGGAAAAACAAGAAAAAATACTTTAAAAATAAAGAATGTGAATGAAATTGAGGTAGAAAATTTAAAAAGCCAAGAGATTAATAGAGGAAAGAACTGGACGAGAGGGAAAGCAAACTGAAACTCAGACATGGACAGAAAATCTAAAAGGCAACGGCACTAAGGAAAGACAAGAAATAATTAGAAAGAAAGATATCGAAGGGGAAAAAAGTAGACGTAGAAAACACATTTTAAAAGCGATGGGAATTGGGGGGGGAAAGGGGAAAAAAAACCAAACAGGGAGAGCAAACTAAAACAGAGGTTGAGAGAAAAATTTAAAAGCGGCGGCACTAAGGAAAGAGAAGAAATCATTAAAGAATAAAGGCAGTGAACGGCATAAAAGTCAAACAGAAAGTGTTAAAAGCCGCGGGGATTAAAGAAATGAGGAAAAAATTTAAAAGTGGCGACGGCGAACTAAAACGGAGACGTCGAAAGAAAATCTAAAAAGCCATGGCACTAAGGAAAACCAAGGAAAAATAATTAAAAACTAAAGACAGCGAACGAGATAAAGGTAGAAAATTTTCAAAGCAAGGGGGATGAAGGAAATAAGGAAAAACTTTAAAAAATAGCGACGGCAAACTACAACGAAGACGCAGAAAGAAGATCTCAAAAGCGATGGCAGAGAAGGCAGAGAAGAAATAGTGGAAAAAAAAGACAGCAAAGGGAATAAAAGTAGGCACAGAAAGAACATTTCAAGAGCAGACCGAGACAGAAAATTCAAAAAGCGAGGGGACGAAGGCAAACCAAGAAAAAATAACTGGAAAGACAGCAAACAGAGTAAAAGTAGACAGAAAAGTTAAAAAGCAACTAAGGGCACTAAGGAAAAACAAGAAAAAATACTTTAAAAATAAAGAATGTGAATGAGATAGAGAATAATTAGAGAAATAATTAAAGAAATAATTAAAAAAGAAAGGCAGACAAAAAAAAAGACTGCAAACGGGATGGAAGTAGACAGCGAATTTTAAAAGCAACGGTGATTAAGGAAATAGGGAAAAAGATTTAAAAATAGCAACGGCAAACTACAACAGAGACCTAGAAAGAAAACCTATACAGCGACTGCACATAAGAAAGAGAAAAAATAGTAAAAAAGGACAGCAAAGGGAATAAAAGCAGGCATGGAAACAACTTGTCAAACACGGTAGGCATTAGGGAAATAAAGGAAAAAATTATGAAATCGGAACAGCAAAGTGAAACAGAGATGCAGAAAGAAAATTTAAAAAGCGAGGGCACTAAGGAACGACAAGAAATAATTTTAAAAACCCAGCAAAGGGCATAAAAGCGGGCATCGAAAGAACATTTAAAAAGCGTGGGGGATTTGGGAAAGGAAGAGAAAAATGAGGAAATAGGGACCGCAAACTAAAAGAGACGTAGAAAGAGAATTTAAAAAACGACTGCGCTGAGGAAAGACAAGAAATAATTAAAAGAAGAGACAGCGAAATAAAGACAGCGAAGGGGATAGAAGTAGAAAATGTAAAAAGCAATGGGGATTAGGGAAAGAAACCAAAAGAATTTAAAAGCCGGGACAGCGAACTAAAAGAGATGTAGAAAGAAAATTTGAAAAGCCACGGCGCTAATAAAGACAAGAAATAACTAAAAAATAAAGACAGCGAACGGAATAAAAGCAGACGGAAAATTTTGGAAGCAAATAGGATTAGGGAAATAAGGAAGAAATTGAAGCGTAGCAACATTGACCTAAAACAGGTAGGTAGGGAAAAAATCTAAAAAGCGATGGCACTGAGGCAAACCAAGAAAAAATAACTGGAAAGACAGCAAATAGAGTAAAAGTAGACAGAAAAGTTAAAAAGCAACTAAGGGCACTAAGGAAAAACAAGAAAAAATACCTTAAAAATAAAGAACGTGAATGAGATAGAGGTAGAAAATTTAAAAAGCCAAGAGATTAATAGAGGAAAGAACTGGACGAGAGGGAAAGCAAACTGAAACTCAGACATGGACAGAAAATCTAAAAGGCAACGGCACTAAGGAAAGACAAGAAATAATTAGAAAGAAAGATATCGAAGGGAAAAAAAGTAGATGTAGAAAACACATTTTAAAAGCGATGGGAATTGGGGGGGGAAAGGGGAAAAAAAACCAAACAGGGAGAGCAAACTAAAACAGAGGTTGAGAGAAAAATTTAAAAGCGGCGGCACTAAGGAAAGAGAAGAAATCATTAAAGAATAAAGGCAGTGAACGGGATAAAAGTCAAACAGAAAGTGTTAAAAGCCGCGGGGATTAAAGAAATGAGGAAAAAATTTAAAAGTGGCGACGGCGAACTAAAACGGAGACGTCGAAAGAAAATCTAAAAAGCCATGGCACTAAGGAAAACCAAGGAAAAATAATTTAAAGACAGCGAACGAGATAAACGTAGAAAATTTTCAAAGCAAGGGGGATGAAGGAAATAAGGAAAAACTTTAAAAAATAGCGACGGCAAACTACAACGAAGACGCAGAAAGAAGATCTCAAAAGCGGTGGCACAGAAGGCAGAGAAGAAATAGTGGAAAAAAAAGACAGCAAAGGGAATAAAAGTAGGCACAGAAAGAACATTTCAAGAGCAGACCGAGACAGAAAATTCAAAAAGCGAGGGCACGAAGGAAAGACAAGAAATAATTAAAAAAGAAAGGCAGACAAAAAAGAGACTGCAAACGGGATGGAAGTAGACAGCGAATTTTAAAAGCAACGGTGATTAAGGAAATAGGGAAAAAGATTTAAAAATAGCAACGGCAAACTACAACAGAGACCTAGAAAGAAAACCTATACAGCGACTGCACATAAGAAAGAGAAGAAATAGTAAAAAAGGACAGCAAAGGGAATAAAAGCAGGCATGGAAACAACTTGTCAAACACGGTAGGCATTAGGGAAATAAAGGAAAAAATTATGAAATCGGAACTGCAAAGTGAAACAGAGATGCAGAAAGAAAATTTAAAAAGCGAGGGCACTAAGGAACGACAAGAAATAATTTTAAAAACCCAGCAAAGGGCATAAAAGCGGGCATCGAAAGAACATCTAAAAAGCGTGGGGGATTTGGGAAAGGAAGAGAAAAATGAGGAAATAGGGACCGCAAACTAAAAGAGACGTAGAAAGAGAATTTAAAAAACAACTGCGCTAAGGAAAGACGAGAAATAATTAAAAGAAGAGACAGCGAAGGGGATAGAAGTAGAAAATGTAAAAAGCAATGGGGATTAGGGAAAGAAACCAAAAGAATTTAAAAGCCGGGACAGCGAACTAAAAGAGATGTAGAAAGAAAATTTGAAAAGCCACGGCGCTAATAAAGACAAGAAATAACTAAAAAATAAAGACAGCGAACGGAATAAAAGCAGACGGAAAATTTTAGAAGCAAATAGGATTAGGGAAATAAGGAAGAAATTGAAGCGTAGCAACATTGACCTAAAACAGGTAGGTAGGGAAAAAATCTAAAAAGCGATGGCACTGAGGCAAACCAAGAAAAAATAACTGGAAAGACAGCAAACAGAGTAAAAGTAGACAGAAAAGTTAAAAAGCAACTAAGGGCACTAAGGAAAAACAAGAAAAAATACTTTAAAAATAAAGAATGTGAATGAGATAGAGGTAGAAAATTTAAAAAGCCAAGAGATTAATAGAGGAAAGAACTGGACGAGAGGGAAAGCAAACTGAAACTCAGACATGGACAGAAAATCTAAAAGGCAACGGCACTAAGGAAAGACAAGAAATAATTAGAAAGAAAGATATCGAAGGGAAAAAAAGTAGATGTAGAAAACACATTTTAAAAGCGATGGGAATTGGGGGGGGAAAGGGGAAAAAAAACCAAACAGGGATAGCAAACTAAAACAGAGGTTGAGAGAAAAATTTAAAAGCGGCGGCACTAAGGAAAGAGAAGAAATCATTAAAGAATAAAGGCAGTGAACGGCATAAAAGTCAAACAGAAAGTGTTAAAAGCTGCGGGGATTAAAGAAATGAGGAAAAAATTTAAAAGTGGCGACGGCGAACTAAAACGGAGACGTCAAAAGAAAATCTAAAAAGCCATGGCACTAAGGAAAACCAAGGAAAAATAATTAAAAACTAAAGACAGCGAACGAGATAAAGGTAGAAAATTTTCAAAGCAAGGGGGATGAAGGAAATAAGGAAAAACTTTAAAAAATAGCGACGGCAAACTACAACGAAGACGCAGAAAGAAGATCTCAAAAGCGATGGCACAGAAGGCAGAGAAGAAATAGTGGAAAAAAAAGACAGCAAAGGGAATAAAAGTAGGCACAGAAAGAACATTTCAAGAGCAGACCGAGACAGAAAATTCAAAAAGCGAGGGCACGAAGGAAAGACAAGAAATAATTAAAAAAGCAAGGCAGACAAAAAAAAGACTGCAAACGGGATGGAAGTAGACAGCGAATTTTAAAAGCAACGGTGATTAAGGAAATAGGGAAAAAGATTTAAAAATAGCAACGGCAAACTACAACAGAGACCTAGAAAGAAAACCTATACAGCGACTGCACATAAGAAAGAGAAGAAATAGTAAAAAAGGACAGCAAAGGGAATAAAAGCAGGCATGGAAACAACTTGTCAAACACGGTAGGCATTAGGGAAATAAAGGAAAAAATTATGAAATCGGAACAGCAAAGTGAAACAGAGATGCAGAAAGAAAATTTAAAAAGCGAGGGCACTAAGGAATGACAAGAAATAATTTTAAAAACCCAGCAAAGGGCATAAAAGCGGGCATCGAAAGAACATTTAAAAAGCGTGGGGGATTTGGGAAAGGAAGAGAAAAATGAGGAAATAGGGACCGCGAACTAAAAGAGACGTAGAAAGAGAATTTAAAAAACGACTGCGCTAAGGAAAGACGAGAAATAATTAAAAGAAGAGACAGCGAAATAAAGACAGCGAAGGGGATAGAAGTAGAAAATGTAAAAAGCAATGGGGATTAGGGAAAGAAACCAAAAGAATTTAAAAGCCGGGACAGCGAACTAAAAGAGATGTAGAAAGAAAATTTGAAAAGCCACGGCGCTAATAAAGACAAGAAATAACTAAAAAATAAAGACAGCGAACGGAATAAAAGCAGACGGAAAATTTTGGAAGCAAATAGGATTAGGGAAATAAGGAAGAAATTGAAGCGTAGCAACATTGACCTAAAACAGGTAGGTAGGGAAAAAAATCTAAAAAGCGATGGCACTGAGGCAAACCAAGAAAAAATAACTGGAAAGACAGCAAATAGAGTAAAAGTAGACAGAAAAGTTAAAAAGCAACTAAGGGCACTAAGGAAAAACAAGAAAAAATACCTTAAAAATAAAGAACGTGAATGAGATAGAGGTAGAAAATTTAAAAAGCCAAGAGATTAATAGAGGAAAGAACTGGACGAGAGGGAAAGCAAACTGAAACTCAGACATGGACAGAAAATCTAAAAGGCAACGGCACTAAGGAAAGACAAGAAATAATTAGAAAGAAAGATATCGAAGGGAAAAAAAGTAGATGTAGAAAACACATTTTAAAAGCGATGGGAATTGGGGGGGGAAAGGGGAAAAAAAACCAAACAGGGAGAGCAAACTAAAACAGAGGTTGAGAGAAAAATTTAAAAGCGGCGGCACTAAGGAAAGAGAAGAAATCATTAAAGAATAAAGGCAGTGAACGGGATAAAAGTCAAACAGAAAGTGTTAAAAGCCGCGGGGATTAAAGAAATGAGGAAAAAATTTAAAAGTGGCGACGGCGAACTAAAACGGAGACGTCGAAAGAAAATCTAAAAAGCCATGGCACTAAGGAAAACCAAGGAAAAATAATTTAAAGACAGCGAACGAGATAAACGTAGAAAATTTTCAAAGCAAGGGGGATGAAGGAAATAAGGAAAAACTTTAAAAAATAGCGACGGCAAACTACAACGAAGACGCAGAAAGAAGATCTCAAAAGCGGTGGCACAGAAGGCAGAGAAGAAATAATGGAAAAAAAAGACAGCAAAGGGAATAAAAGTAGGCACAGAAAGAACATTTCAAGAGCAGACCGAGACAGAAAATTCAAAAAGCGAGGGCACGAAGGAAAGACAAGAAATAATTAAAAAAGAAAGGCAGACAAAAAAGAGACTGCAAACGGGATGGAAGTAGACAGCGAATTTTAAAAGCAACGGTGATTAAGGAAATAAGGAAAAAGATTTAAAAATAGCAACGGCAAACTACAACAGAGACCTAGAAAGAAAACCTATACAGCGACTGCACATAAGAAAGAGAAGAAATAGTAAAAAAGGACAGCAAAGGGAATAAAAGCAGGCATGGAAACAACTTGTCAAACACGGTAGGCATTAGGGAAATAAAGGAAAAAATTATGAAATCGGAACTGCAAAGTGAAACAGAGATGCAGAAAGAAAATTTAAAAAGCGAGGGCACTAAGGAACGACAAGAAATAATTTTAAAAACCCAGCAAAGGGCATAAAAGCGGGCATCGAAAGAACATTTAAAAAGCGTGGGGGATTTGGGAAAGGAAGAGAAAAATGAGGAAATAGGGACCGCAAACTAAAAGAGACGTAGAAAGAGAATTTAAAAAACGACTGCGCTAAGGAAAGACGAGAAATAATTAAAAGAAGAGACAGCGAAGGGGATAGAAGTAGAAAATGTAAAAAGCAATGGGGATTAGGGAAAGAAACCAAAAGAATTTAAAAGCCGGGACAGCGAACTAAAAGAGATGTAGAAAGAAAATTTGAAAAGCCACGGCGCTAATAAAGACAAGAAATAACTAAAAAATAAAGACAGCGAACGGAATAAAAGCAGACGGAAAATTTTAGAAGCAAATAGGATTAGGGAAATAAGGAAGAAATTGAAGCGTAGCAACATTGACCTAAAACAGGTAGGTAGGGAAAAAATCTAAAAAGCGATGGCACTGAGGCAAACCAAGAAAAAATAACTGGAAAGACAGCAAACAGAGTAAAAGTAGACAGAAAAGTTAAAAAGCAACTAAGGGCACTAAGGAAAAACAAGAAAAAATACTTTAAAAATAAAGAATGTGAATGAAATTGAGGTAGAAAATTTAAAAAGCCAAGAGATTAATAGAGGAAAGAACTGGACGAGAGGGAAAGCAAACTGAAACTCAGACATGGACAGAAAATCTAAAAGGCAACGGCACTAAGGAAAGACAAGAAATAATTAGAAAGAAAGATATCGAAGGGAAAAAAAGTAGGCGTAGAAAACACATTTTAAAAGCGATGGGAATTGGGGGGGGAAAGGGGAAAAAAAACCAAACAGGGAGAGCAAACTAAAACAGAGGTTGAGAGAAAAATTTAAAAGCGGCGGCACTAAGGAAAGAGAAGAAATCATTAAAGAATAAAGGCAGTGAACGGGATAAAAGTCAAACAGAAAGTGTTAAAAGCCGCGGGGATTAAAGAAATGAGGAAAAAATTTAAAAGTGGCGACGGCGAACTAAAACGGAGACGTCGAAAGAAAATCTAAAAAGCCATGGCACTAAGGAAAACCAAGGAAAAATAATTAAAAACTAAAGACAGCGAACGAGATAAACGTAGAAAATTTTCAAAGCAAGGGGGATGAAGGAAATAAGGAAAAACTTTAAAAAATAGCGACGGCAAACTACAACGAAGACACAGAAAGAAGATCTCAAAAGCGATGGCACAGAAGGCAGAGAAGAAATAGGGGAAAAAAAGACAGCAAAGGGAATAAAAGTAGGCACAGAAAGAACATTTCAAGAGCAGACCGAGACAGAAAATTCAAAAAGCGAGGGCACGAAGGAAAGACAAGAAATAATTAAAAAAGCAAGGCAGACAAAAAAAAGACTGCAAACGGGATGGAAGTAGACAGCGAATTTTAAAAGCAACGGTGATTAAGGAAATAGGGAAAAAGATTTAAAAATAGCAACGGCAAACTACAACAGAGACCTAGAAAGAAAACCTATACAGCGACTGCACATAAGAAAGAGAAGAAATAGTAAAAAAGGACAGCAAAGGGAATAAAAGCAGGCATGGAAACAACTTGTCAAACACGGTAGGCATTAGGGAAATAAAGGAAAAAATGATGAAATCGGAACAGCAAAGTGAAACAGAGATGCAGAAAGAAAATTTAAAAAGCGAGGGCACTAAGGAATGACAAGAAATAATTTTAAAAACCCAGCAAAGGGCATAAAAGCGGGCATCGAAAGAACATTTAAAAAGCGTGGGGGATTTGGGAAAGGAAGAGAAAAATGAGGAAATAGGGACCGCGAACTAAAAGAGACGTAGAAAGAGAATTTAAAAAACGACTGCGCTAAGGAAAGACGAGAAATAATTAAAAGAAGAGACAGCGAAATAAAGACAGCGAAGGGGATAGAAGTAGAAAATGTAAAAAGCAATGGGGATTAGGGAAAGAAACCAAAAGAATTTAAAAGCCGGGACAGCGAACTAAAAGAGATGTAGAAAGAAAATTTGAAAAGCCACGGCGCTAATAAAGACAAGAAATAACTAAAAAATAAAGACAGCGAACGGAATAAAAGCAGACGGAAAATTTTGGAAGCAAATAGGATTAGGGAAATAAGGAAGAAATTGAAGCGTAGCAACATTGACCTAAAACAGGTAGGTAGGGAAAAAAATCTAAAAAGCGATGGCACTGAGGCAAACCAAGAAAAAATAACTGGAAAGACAGCAAATAGAGTAAAAGTAGACAGAAAAGTTAAAAAGCAACTAAGGGCACTAAGGAAAAACAAGAAAAAATACCTTAAAAATAAAGAACGTGAATGAGATAGAGGTAGAAAATTTAAAAAGCCAAGAGATTAATAGAGGAAAGAACTGGACGAGAGGGAAAGCAAACTGAAACTCAGACATGGACAGAAAATCTAAAAGGCAACGGCACTAAGGAAAGACAAGAAATAATTAGAAAGAAAGATATCGAAGGGAAAAAAAGTAGGCGTAGAAAACACATTTTAAAAGCGATGGGAATTGGGGGGGGAAAGGGGAAAAAAAACCAAACAGGGAGAGCAAACTAAAACAGAGGTTGAGAGAAAAATTTAAAAAGCGGCGGCACTAAGGAAAGAGAAGAAATCATTAAAAGAATAAAAAGGCAGTGAACGGGATAAAAGTCAAACAGAAAGTGTTAAAAGCCGCGGGGATTAAAGAAATGAGGAAAAAATTTAAAAGTGGCGACGGCGAACTAAAACGGAGACGTCGAAAGAAAATCTAAAAAGCCATGGCACTAAGGAAAACCAAGGAAAAATAATTTAAAGACAGCGAACGAGATAAACGTAGAAAATTTTCAAAGCAAGGGGGATGAAGGAAATAAGGAAAAACTTTAAAAAATAGCGACGGCAAACTACAACGAAGACGCAGAAAGAAGATCTCAAAAGCGGTGGCACAGAAGGCAGAGAAGAAATAATGGAAAAAAAAGACAGCAAAGGGAATAAAAGTAGGCACAGAAAGAACATTTCAAGAGCAGACCGAGACAGAAAATTCAAAAAGCGAGGGCACGAAAGACAAGAAATAATTAAAAAAGAAAGGCAGACAAAAAAGAGACTGCAAACGGGATGGAAGTAGACAGCGAATTTTAAAAGCAACGGTGATTAAGGAAATAAGGAAAAAGATTTAAAAATAGCAACGGCAAACTACAACAGAGACCTAGAAAGAAAACCTATACAGCGACTGCACATAAGAAAGAGAAGAAATAGTAAAAAAGGACAGCAAAGGGAATAAAAGCAGGCATGGAAACAACTTGTCAAACACGGTAGGCATTAGGGAAATAAAGGAAAAAATGATGAAATCGGAACAGCAAAGTGAAACAGAGATGCAGAAAGAAAATTTAAAAAGCGAGGGCACTAAGGAACGACAAGAAATAATTTTAAAAACCCAGCAAAGGGCATAAAAGCGGGCATCGAAAGAACATTTAAAAAGCGTGGGGGATTTGGGAAAGGAAGAGAAAAATGAGGAAATAGGGACCGCAAACTAAAAGAGACGTAGAAAGAGAATTTAAAAAACGACTGCGCTAAGGAAAGACGAGAAATAATTAAAAGAAGAGACAGCGAAGGGGATAGAAGTAGAAAATGTAAAAAGCAATGGGGATTAGGGAAAGAAACCAAAAGAATTTAAAAGCCGGGACAGCGAACTAAAAGAGATGTAGAAAGAAAATTTGAAAAGCCACGGCGCTAATAAAGACAAGAAATAACTAAAAAATAAAGACAGCGAACGGAATAAAAGCAGACGGAAAATTTTAGAAGCAAATAGGATTAGGGAAATAAGGAAGAAATTGAAGCGTAGCAACATTGACCTAAAACAGGTAGGTAGGGAAAAAATCTAAAAAGCGATGGCACTGAGGCAAACCAAGAAAAAATAACTGGAAAGACAGCAAACAGAGTAAAAGTAGACAGAAAAGTTAAAAAGCAACTAAGGGCACTAAGGAAAAACAAGAAAAAATACTTTAAAAATAAAGAATGTGAATGAAATTGAGGTAGAAAATTTAAAAAGCCAAGAGATTAATAGAGGAAAGAACTGGACGAGAGGGAAAGCAAACTGAAACTCAGACATGGACAGAAAATCTAAAAGGCAACGGCACTAAGGAAAGACAAGAAATAATTAGAAAGAAAGATATCGAAGGGAAAAAAAGTAGGCGTAGAAAACACATTTTAAAAGCGATGGGAATTGGGGGGGGAAAGGGGAAAAAAAACCAAACAGGGAGAGCAAACTAAAACAGAGGTTGAGAGAAAAATTTAAAAGCGGCGGCACTAAGGAAAGAGAAGAAATCATTAAAGAATAAAGGCAGTGAACGGGATAAAAGTCAAACAGAAAGTGTTAAAAGCCGCGGGGATTAAAGAAATGAGGAAAAAATTTAAAAGTGGCGACGGCGAACTAAAACGGAGACGTCGAAAGAAAATCTAAAAAGCCATGGCACTAAGGAAAACCAAGGAAAAATAATTAAAAACTAAAGACAGCGAACGAGATAAACGTAGAAAATTTTCAAAGCAAGGGGGATGAAGGAAATAAGGAAAAACTTTAAAAAATAGCGACGGCAAACTACAACGAAGACGCAGAAAGAAGATCTCAAAAGCGATGGCACAGAAGGCAGAGAAGAAATAGGGGAAAAAAAGACAGCAAAGGGAATAAAAGTAGGCACAGAAAGAACATTTCAAGAGCAGACCGAGACAGAAAATTCAAAAAGCGAGGGCACGAAGGAAAGACAAGAAATAATTAAAAAAGCAAGGCAGACAAAAAAAAGACTGCAAACGGGATGGAAGTAGACAGCGAATTTTAAAAGCAACGGTGATTAAGGAAATAGGGAAAAAGATTTAAAAATAGCAACGGCAAACTACAACAGAGACCTAGAAAGAAAACCTATACAGCGACTGCACATAAGAAAGAGAAGAAATAGTAAAAAAGGACAGCAAAGGGAATAAAAGCAGGCATGGAAACAACTTGTCAAACACGGTAGGCATTAGGGAAATAAAGGAAAAAATTATGAAATCGGAACAGCAAAGTGAAACAGAGATGCAGAAAGAAAATTTAAAAAGCGAGGGCACTAAGGAATGACAAGAAATAATTTTAAAAACTCAGCAAAGGGCATAAAAGCGGGCATCGAAAGAACATTTAAAAAGCGTGGGGGATTTGGGAAAGGAAGAGAAAAATGAGGAAATAGGGACTGCGAACTAAAAGAGACGTAGAAAGAGAATTTAAAAAACGACTGCGCTAAGGAAAGACGAGAAATAATTAAAAGAAGAGACAGCGAAATAAAGACAGCGAAGGGGATAGAAGTAGAAAATGTAAAAAGCAATGGGGATTAGGGAAAGAAACCAAAAGAATTTAAAAGCCGGGACAGCGAACTAAAAGAGATGTAGAAAGAAAATTTGAAAAGCCACGGCGCTAATAAAGACAAGAAATAACTAAAAAATAAAGACAGCGAACGGAATAAAAGCAGACGGAAAATTTTGGAAGCAAATAGGATTAGGGAAATAAGGAAGAAATTGAAGCGTAGCAACATTGACCTAAAACAGGTAGGTAGGGAAAAAATCTAAAAAGCGATGGCACTGAGGCAAACCAAGAAAAAATAACTGGAAAGACAGCAAACAGAGTAAAAGTAGACAGAAAAGTTAAAAAGCAACTAAGGGCACTAAGGAAAAACAAGAAAAAATACCTTAAAAATAAAGAACGTGAATGAGATAGAGGTAGAAAATTTAAAAAGCCAAGAGATTAATAGAGGAAAGAACTGGACGAGAGGGAAAGCAAACTGAAACTCAGACATGGACAGAAAATCTAAAAGGCAACGGCACTAAGGAAAGACAAGAAATAATTAGAAAGAAAGATATCGAAGGGAAAAAAAGTAGGCGTAGAAAACACATTTTAAAAGCGATGGGAATTGGGGGGGGGGAAGGGGAAAAAAAACCAAACAGGGAGAGCAAACTAAAACAGAGGTTGAGAGAAAAATTTAAAAGCGGCGGCACTAAGGAAAGAGAAGAAATCATTAAAGAATAAAGGCAGTGAACGGGATAAAAGTCAAACAGAAAGTGTTAAAAGCCGTGGGGATTAAAGAAATGAGGAAAAAATTTAAAAGTGGCGACGGCGAACTAAAACGGAGACGTCGAAAGAAAATCTAAAAAGCCATGGCACTAAGGAAAACCGAGGAAAAATAATTTAAAGACAGCGAACGAGATAAAGGTAGAAAATTTTCAAAGCAAGGGGGATGAAGGAAATAAGGAAAAACTTTAAAAAATAGCGACGGCAAACTACAACGAAGACGCAGAAAGAAGATCTCAAAAGCGATGGCACAGAAGGCAGAGAAGAAATAGTGGAAAAAAAAGACAGCAAAGGGAATAAAAGTAGGCACAGAAAGAACATTTCAAGAGCAGACCGAGACAGAAAATTCAAAAAGCGAGGGCACGAAGGAAAGACAAGAAATAATTAAAAAAGCAAGGCAGACAAAAAAAAGACTGCAAACGGGATGGAAGTAGACAGCGAATTTTAAAAGCAACGGTGATTAAGGAAATAGGGAAAAAGATTTAAAAATAGCAACGGCAAACTACAACAGAGACCTAGAAAGAAAACCTATACAGCGACTGCACATAAGAAAGAGAAGAAATAGTAAAAAAGGACAGCAAAGGGAATAAAAGCAGGCATGGAAACAACTTGTCAAACACGGTAGGCATTAGGGAAATAAAGGAAAAAATTATGAAATCGGAACAGCAAAGTGAAACAGAGATGCAGAAAGAAAATTTAAAAAGCGAGGGCACTAAGGAATGACAAGAAATAATTTTAAAAACTCAGCAAAGGGCATAAAAGCGGGCATCGAAAGAACATTTAAAAAGCGTGGGGGATTTGGGAAAGGAAGAGAAAAATGAGGAAATAGGGACCGCAAACTAAAAGAGACGTAGAAAGAGAATTTAAAAAACGACTGCGCTAAGGAAAGACGAGAAATAATTAAAAGAAGAGACAGCGAAATAAAGACAGCGAAGGGGATAGAAGTAGAAAATGTAAAAAGCAATGGGGATTAGGGAAAGAAACCAAAAGAATTTAAAAGCCGGGACAGCGAACTAAAAGAGATGTAGAAAGAAAATTTGAAAAGCCACGGCGCTAATAAAGACAAGAAATAACTAAAAAATAAAGACAGCGAACGGAATAAAAGCAGACGGAAAATTTTGGAAGCAAATAGGATTAGGGAAATAAGGAAGAAATTGAAGCGTAGCAACATTGACCTAAAACAGGTAGGTAGGGAAAAAATCTAAAAAGCGATGGCACTGAGGCAAACCAAGAAAAAATAACTGGAAAGACAGCAAACAGAGTAAAAGTAGACAGAAAAGTTAAAAAGCAACTAAGGGCACTAAGGAAAAACAAGAAAAAATACCTTAAAAATAAAGAACGTGAATGAGATAGAGGTAGAAAATTTAAAAAGCCAAGAGATTAATAGAGGAAAGAACTGGACGAGAGGGAAAGCAAACTGAAACTCAGACATGGACAGAAAATCTAAAAGGCAACGGCACTAAGGAAAGACAAGAAATAATTAGAAAGAAAGATATCGAAGGGAAAAAAAGTAGGCGTAGAAAACACATTTTAAAAGCGATGGGAATTGGGGGGGGGGAAGGGGAAAAAAAACCAAACAGGGAGAGCAAACTAAAACAGAGGTTGAGAGAAAAATTTAAAAGCGGCGGCACTAAGGAAAGAGAAGAAATCATTAAAGAATAAAGGCAGTGAACGGGATAAAAGTCAAACAGAAAGTGTTAAAAGCCGTGGGGATTAAAGAAATGAGGAAAAAATTTAAAAGTGGCGACGGCGAACTAAAACGGAGACGTCGAAAGAAAATCTAAAAAGCCATGGCACTAAGGAAAACCAAGGAAAAATAATTTAAAGACAGCGAACGAGATAAACGTAGAAAATTTTCAAAGCAAGGGGGATGAAGGAAATAAGGAAAAACTTTAAAAAATAGCGACGGCAAACTACAACGAAGACGCAGAAAGAAGATCTCAAAAGCGATGGCACAGAAGGCAGAGAAGAAATAGTGGAAAAAAAAGACAGCAAAGGGAATAAAAGTAGGCACAGAAAGAACATTTCAAGAGCAGACCGAGACAGAAAATTCAAAAAGCGAGGGCACGAAGGAAAGACAAGAAATAATTAAAAAAGCAAGGCAGACAAAAAAGAGACTGCAAACGGGATGGAAGTAGACAGCGAATTTTAAAAGCAACGGTGATTAAGGAAATAGGGAAAAAGATTTAAAAATAGCAACGGCAAACTACAACAGAGACCTAGAAAGAAAACCTATACAGCGACTGCACATAAGAAAGAGAAGAAATAGTAAAAAAGGACAGCAAAGGGAATAAAAGCAGGCATGGAAACAACTTGTCAAACACGGTAGGCATTAGGGAAATAAAGGAAAAAATTATGAAATCGGAACAGCAAAGTGAAACAGAGATGCAGAAAGAAAATTTAAAAAGCGAGGGCACTAAGGAACGACAAGAAATAATTTTAAAAACCCAGCAAAGGGCATAAAAGCGGGCATCGAAAGAACATTTAAAAAGCGTGGGGGATTTGGGAAAGGAAGAGAAAAATGAGGAAATAGGGACCGCAAACTAAAAGAGACGTAGAAAGAGAATTTAAAAAACGACTGCGCTAAGGAAAGACGAGAAATAATTAAAAGAAGAGACAGCGAACGGGATAGAAGTAGAAAATGTAAAAAGCAATGGGGATTAGGGAAAGAAACCAAAAGAATTTAAAAGCCGGGACAGCGAACTAAAAGAGATGTAGAAAGAAAATTTGAAAAGCCACGGCGCTAATAAAGACAAGAAATAACTAAAAAATAAAGACAGCGAACGGAATAAAAGCAGACGGAAAATTTTAGAAGCAAATAGGATTAGGGAAATAAGGAAGAAATTGAAGCGTAGCAACATTGACCTAAAACAGGTAGGTAGGGAAAAAATCTAAAAAGCGATGGCACTGAGGCAAACCAAGAAAAAATAACTGGAAAGACAGCAAACAGAGTAAAAGTAGACAGAAAAGTTAAAAAGCAACTAAGGGCACTAAGGAAAAACAAGAAAAAATACTTTAAAAATAAAGAATGTGAATGAGATAGAGGTAGAAAATTTAAAAAGCCAAGAGATTAATAGAGGAAAGAACTGGACGAGAGGGAAAGCAAACTGAAACTCAGACATGGACAGAAAATCTAAAAGGCAACGGCACTAAGGAAAGACAAGAAATAATTAGAAAGAAAGATATCGAAGGGAAAAAAAGTAGATGTAGAAAACACATTTTAAAAGCGATGGGAATTGGGGGGGGGAAAGGGGAAAAAAAACCAAACAGGGAGAGCAAACTAAAACAGAGGTTGAGAGAAAAATTTAAAAGCGGCGGCACTAAGGAAAGAGAAGAAATCATTAAAGAATAAAGGCAGTGAACGGGATAAAAGTCAAACAGAAAGTGTTAAAAGCCGCGGGGATTAAAGAAATGAGGAAAAAATTTAAAAGTGGCGACGGCGAACTAAAACGGAGACGTCGAAAGAAAATCTAAAAAGCCATGGCACTAAGGAAAACCAAGGAAAAATAATTTAAAGACAGCGAACGAGATAAACGTAGAAAATTTTCAAAGCAAGGGGGATGAAGGAAATAAGGAAAAACTTTAAAAAATAGCGACGGCAAACTACAACGAAGACGCAGAAAGAAGATCTCAAAAGCGGTGGCACAGAAGGCAGAGAAGAAATAATGGAAAAAAAAGACAGCAAAGGGAATAAAAGTAGGCACAGAAAGAACATTTCAAGAGCAGACCGAGACAGAAAATTCAAAAAGCGAGGGCACGAAGGAAAGACAAGAAATAATTAAAAAAGAAAGGCAGACAAAAAAGAGACTGCAAACGGGATGGAAGTAGACAGCGAATTTTAAAAGCAACGGTGATTAAGGAAATAGGGAAAAAGATTTAAAAATAGCAACGGCAAACTACAACAGAGACCTAGAAAGAAAACCTATACAGCGACTGCACATAAGAAAGAGAAGAAATAGTAAAAAAGGACAGCAAAGGGAATAAAAGCAGGCATGGAAACAACTTGTCAAACACGGTAGGCATTAGGGAAATAAAGGAAAAAATTATGAAATCGGAACAGCAAAGTGAAACAGAGATGCAGAAAGAAAATTTAAAAAGCGAGGGCACTAAGGAACGACAAGAAATAATTTTAAAAACTCAGCAAAGGGCATAAAAGCGGGCATCGAAAGAACATTTAAAAAGCGTGGGGGATTTGGGAAAGGAAGAGAAAAATGAGGAAATAGGGACCGCAAACTAAAAGAGACGTAGAAAGAGAATTTAAAAAACGACTGCGCTAAGGAAAGACGAGAAATAATTAAAAGAAGAGACAGCGAAATAAAGACAGCGAAGGGGATAGAAGTAGAAAATGTAAAAAGCAATGGGGATTAGGGAAAGAAACCAAAAGAATTTAAAAGCCGGGACAGCGAACTAAAAGAGATGTAGAAAGAAAATTTGAAAAGCCACGGCGCTAATAAAGACAAGAAATAACTAAAAAATAAAGACAGCGAACGGAATAAAAGCAGACGGAAAATTTTAGAAGCAAATAGGATTAGGGAAATAAGGAAGAAATTGAAGCGTAGCAACATTGACCTAAAACAGGTAGGTAGGGAAAAAATCTAAAAAGCGATGGCACTGAGGCAAACCAAGAAAAAATAACTGGAAAGACAGCAAACAGAGTAAAAGTAGACAGAAAAGTTAAAAAGCAACTAAGGACACTAAGGGAAAACAAGAAAAAATACCTTAAAAATAAAAAAACGTGAATGAGATAGAGGTAGAAAATTTAAAAAGCCAAGAGATTAATAGAGGAAAGAACTGGACGAGAGGGAAAGCAAACTGAAACTCAGACATGGACAGAAAATCTAAAAGGCAACGGCACTAAGGAAAGACAAGAAATAATTAGAAAGAAAGATATCGAAGGGAAAAAAAGTAGGCATAGAAAACACATTTTAAAAGCGATGGGAATTGGGGGGGGGAAGGGGAAAAAAAACCAAACAGGGAGAGCAAACTAAAACAGAGGTTGAGAGAAAAATTTAAAAGCGGCGGCACTAAGGAAAGAGAAGAAATCATTAAAGAATAAAGGCAGTGAACGGGATAAAAGTCAAACAGAAAGTGTTAAAAGCCGCGGGGATTAAAGAAATGAGGAAAAAATTTAAAAGTGGCGACGGCGAACTAAAACGGAGACGTCGAAAGAAAATCTAAAAAGCCATGGCACTAAGGAAAACCAAGGAAAAATAATTTAAAGACAGCGAACGAGATAAACGTAGAAAATTTTCAAAGCAAGGGGGATGAAGGAAATAAGGAAAAACTTTAAAAAATAGCGACGGCAAACTACAACGAAGACGCAGAAAGAAGATCTCAAAAGCGATGGCACAGAAGGCAGAGAAGAAATAGTGGAAAAAAAAGACAGCAAAGGGAATAAAAGTAGGCACAGAAAGAACATTTCAAGAGCAGACCGAGACAGAAAATTCAAAAAGCGAGGGCACGAAGGAAAGACAAGAAATAATTAAAAAAGCAAGGCAGACAAAAAAAAGACTGCAAACGGGATGGAAGTAGACAGCGAATTTTAAAAGCAACGGTGATTAAGGAAATAGGGAAAAATATTTAAAAATAGCAACGGCAAACTACAACAGAGACCTAGAAAGAAAACCTATACAGCGACTGCACATAAGAAAGAGAAGAAATAGTAAAAAAGGACAGCAAAGGGAATAAAAGCAGGCATGGAAACAACTTGTCAAACACGGTAGGCATTAGGGAAATAAAGGAAAAAATGATGAAATCGGAACAGCAAAGTGAAACAGAGATGCAGAAAGAAAATTTAAAAAGCGAGGGCACTAAGGAACGACAAGAAATAATTTTAAAAACTCAGCAAAGGGCATAAAAGCGGGCATCGAAAGAACATTTAAAAAGCGTGGGGGATTTGGGAAAGGAAGAGAAAAATGAGGAAATAGGGACCGCAAACTAAAAGAGACGTAGAAAGAGAATTTAAAAAACGACTGCGCTAAGGAAAGACGAGAAATAATTAAAAGAAGAGACAGCGAAATAAAGACAGCGAAGGGGATAGAAGTAGAAAATGTAAAAAGCAATGGGGATTAGGGAAAGAAACCAAAAGAATTTAAAAGCCGGGACAGCGAACTAAAAGAGATGTAGAAAGAAAATTTGAAAAGCCACGGCGCTAATAAAGACAAGAAATAACTAAAAAATAAAGACAGCGAACGGAATAAAAGCAGACGGAAAATTTTGGAAGCAAATAGGATTAGGGAAATAAGGAAGAAATTGAAGCGTAGCAACATTGACCTAAAACAGGTAGGTAGGGAAAAAATCTAAAAAGCGATGGCACTGAGGCAAACCAAGAAAAAATAACTGGAAAGACAGCAAACAGAGTAAAAGTAGACAGAAAAGTTAAAAAGCAACTAAGGACACTAAGGGAAAACAAGAAAAAATACCTTAAAAATAAAAAAACGTGAATGAGATAGAGGTAGAAAATTTAAAAAGCCAAGAGATTAATAGAGGAAAGAACTGGACGAGAGGGAAAGCAAACTGAAACTCAGACATGGACAGAAAATCTAAAAGGCAACGGCACTAAGGAAAGACAAGAAATAATTAGAAAGAAAGATATCGAAGGGAAAAAAAGTAGGCATAGAAAACACATTTTAAAAGCGATGGGAATTGGGGGGGGGAAGGGGAAAAAAAACCAAACAGGGAGAGCAAACTAAAACAGAGGTTGAGAGAAAAATTTAAAAGCGGCGGCACTAAGGAAAGAGAAGAAATCATTAAAGAATAAAGGCAGTGAACGGGATAAAAGTCAAACAGAAAGTGTTAAAAGCCGCGGGGATTAAAGAAATGAGGAAAAAATTTAAAAGTGGCGACGGCGAACTAAAACGGAGACGTCGAAAGAAAATCTAAAAAGCCATGGCACTAAGGAAAACCAAGGAAAAATAATTTAAAGACAGCGAACGAGATAAACGTAGAAAATTTTCAAAGCAAGGGGGATGAAGGAAATAAGGAAAAACTTTAAAAAATAGCGACGGCAAACTACAACGAAGACGCAGAAAGAAGATCTCAAAAGCGATGGCACAGAAGGCAGAGAAGAAATAGTGGAAAAAAAAGACAGCAAAGGGAATAAAAGTAGGCACAGAAAGAACATTTCAAGAGCAGACCGAGACAGAAAATTCAAAAAGCGAGGGCACGAAGGAAAGACAAGAAATAATTAAAAAAGAAAGGCAGACAAAAAAGAGACTGCAAACGGGATGGAAGTAGACAGCGAATTTTAAAAGCAACGGTGATTAAGGAAATAGGGAAAAAGATTTAAAAATAGCAACGGCAAACTACAACAGAGACCTAGAAAGAAAACCTATACAGCGACTGCACATAAGAAAGAGAAGAAATAGTAAAAAAGGACAGCAAAGGGAATAAAAGCAGGCATGGAAACAACTTGTCAAACACGGTAGGCATTAGGGAAATAAAGGAAAAAATTATGAAATCGGAACAGCAAAGTGAAACAGAGATGCAGAAAGAAAATTTAAAAAGCGAGGGCACTAAGGAACGACAAGAAATAATTTTAAAAACCCAGCAAAGGGCATAAAAGCGGGCATCGAAAGAACATTTAAAAAGTGTGGGGGATTTGGGAAAGGAAGAGAAAAATGAGGAAATAGGGACCGCGAACTAAAAGAGACGTAGAAAGAGAATTTAAAAAACGACTGCGCTAAGGAAAGACGAGAAATAATTAAAAGAAGAGACAGCGAAATAAAGACAGCGAAGGGGATAGAAGTAGAAAATGTAAAAAGCAATGGGGATTAGGGAAAGAAACCAAAAGAATTTAAAAGCCGGGACAGCGAACTAAAAGAGATGTAGAAAGAAAATTTGAAAAGCCACGGCGCTAATAAAGACAAGAAATAACTAAAAAATAAAGACAGCGAACGGAATAAAAGCAGACGGAAAATTTTAGAAGCAAATAGGATTAGGGAAATAAGGAAGAAATTGAAGCGTAGCAACATTGACCTAAAACAGGTAGGTAGGGAAAAAATCTAAAAAGCGATGGCACTGAGGCAAACCAAGAAAAAATAACTGGAAAGACAGCAAACAGAGTAAAAGTAGACAGAAGAGTTAAAAAGCAACTAAGGGCACTAAGGAAAAACAAGAAAAAATACTTTAAAAATAAAGAATGTGAATGAGATAGAGGTAGAAAATTTAAAAAGCCAAGAGATTAATAGAGGAAAGAACTGGACGAGAGGGAAAGCAAACTGAAACTCAGACATGGACAGAAAATCTAAAAGGCAACGGCACTAAGGAAAGACAAGAAATAATTAGAAAGAAAGATATCGAAGGGAAAAAAAGTAGATGTAGAAAACACATTTTAAAAGCGATGGGAATTGGGGGGGGAAAGGGGAAAAAAAACCAAACAGGGAGAGCAAACTAAAACAGAGGTTGAGAGAAAAATTTAAAAGCGGCGGCACTAAGGAAAGAGAAGAAATCATTAAAGAATAAAGGCAGTGAACGGGATAAAAGTCAAACAGAAAGTGTTAAAAGCCGCGGGGATTAAAGAAATGAGGAAAAAATTTAAAAGTGGCGACGGCGAACTAAAACGGAGACGTCGAAAGAAAATCTAAAAAGCCATGGCACTAAGGAAAACCAAGGAAAAATAATTTAAAGACAGCGAACGAGATAAACGTAGAAAATTTTCAAAGCAAGGGGGATGAAGGAAATAAGGAAAAACTTTAAAAAATAGCGACGGCAAACTACAACGAAGACGCAGAAAGAAGATCTCAAAAGCGATGGCACAGAAGGCAGAGAAGAAATAGTGGAAAAAAAAGACAGCAAAGGGAATAAAAGTAGGCACAGAAAGAACATTTCAAGAGCAGACCGAGACAGAAAATTCAAAAAGCGAGGGCACGAAGGAAAGACAAGAAATAATTAAAAAAGAAAGGCAGACAAAAAAAAGACTGCAAACGGGATGGAAGTAGACAGCGAATTTTAAAAGCAACGGTGATTAAGGAAATAGGGAAAAAGATTTAAAAATAGCAACGGCAAACTACAACAGAGACCTAGAAAGAAAACCTATACAGCGACTGCACATAAGAAAGAGAAGAAATAGTAAAAAAGGACAGCAAAGGGAATAAAAGCAGGCATGGAAACAACTTGTCAAACACGGTAGGCATTAGGGAAATAAAGGAAAAAATGATGAAATCGGAACAGCAAAGTGAAACAGAGATGCAGAAAGAAAATTTAAAAAGCGAGGGCACTAAGGAACGACAAGAAATAATTTTAAAAACCCAGCAAAGGGCATAAAAGCGGGCATCGAAAGAACATTTAAAAAGCGTGGGGGATTTGGGAAAGGAAGAGAAAAATGAGGAAATAGGGACCGCGAACTAAAAGAGACGTAGAAAGAGAATTTAAAAAACGACTGCGCTGAGGAAAGACAAGAAATAATTAAAAGAAGAGACAGCGAACGGGATAGAAGTAGAAAATGTAAAAAGCAATGGGGATTAGGGAAAGAAACCAAAAGAATTTAAAAGCCGGGACAGCGAACTAAAAGAGATGTAGAAAGAAAATTTGAAAAGCCACGGCGCTAATAAAGACAGCGAACGGAATAAAAGCAGACGGAAAATTTTAGAAGCAAATAGGATTAGGGAAATAAGGAAGAAATTGAAGCGTAGCAACATTGACCTAAAACAGGTAGGTAGGGAAAAAATCTAAAAAGCGATGGCACTGAGGCAAACCAAGAAAAAATAACTGGAAAGACAGCAAACAGAGTAAAAGTAGACAGAAAAGTTAAAAAGCAACTAAGGGCACTAAGGAAAAACAAGAAAAAATACTTTAAAAATAAAGAATGTGAATGAGATAGAGGTAGAAAATTTAAAAAGCCAAGAGATTAATAGAGGAAAGAACTGGACGAGAGGGAAAGCAAACTGAAACTCAGACATGGACAGAAAATCTAAAAGGCAACGGCACTAAGGAAAGACAAGAAATAATTAGAAAGAAAGATATCGAAGGGAAAAAAAGTAGATGTAGAAAACACATTTTAAAAGCGATGGGAATTGGGGGGGGAAAGGGGAAAAAAAACCAAACAGGGAGAGCAAACTAAAACAGAGGTTGAGAGAAAAATTTAAAAGCGGCGACACTAAGGAAAGAGAAGAAATCATTAAAGAATAAAGGCAGTGAACGGCATAAAAGTCAAACAGAAAGTGTTAAAAGCCGCGGGGATTAAAGAAATGAGGAAAAAATTTAAAAGTGGCGACGGCGAACTAAAACAGAGACGTCGAAAGAAAATCTAAAAAGCCATGGCACTAAGGAAAACCAAGGAAAAATAATTAAAAACTAAAGACAGCGAACGAGATAAACGTAGAAAATTTTCAAAGCAAGGGGGATGAAGGAAATAAGGAAAAACTTTAAAAAATAGCGACGGCAAACTACAACGAAGACGCAGAAAGAAGATCTCAAAAGCGATGGCACAGAAGGCAGAGAAGAAATAGTGGAAAAAAAAGACAGCAAAGGGAATAAAAGTAGGCACAGAAAGAACATTTCAAGAGCAGACCGAGACAGAAAATTCAAAAAGCGAGGGCACGAAGGAAAGACAAGAAATAATTAAAAAAGAAAGGCAGACAAAAAAAAGACTGCAAACGGGATGGAAGTAGACAGCGAATTTTAAAAGCAACGGTGATTAAGGAAATAGGGAAAAAGATTTAAAAATAGCAACGGCAAACTACAACAGAGACCTAGAAAGAAAACCTATACAGCGACTGCACATAAGAAAGAGAAGAAATAGTAAAAAAGGACAGCAAAGGGAATAAAAGCAGGCATGGAAACAACTTGTCAAACACGGTAGGCATTAGGGAAATAAAGGAAAAAATGATGAAATCGGAACAGCAAAGTGAAACAGAGATGCAGAAAGAAAATTTAAAAAGCAAGGGCACTAAGGAACGACAAGAAATAATTTTAAAAACCCAGCAAAGGGCATAAAAGCGGGCATCGAAAGAACATTTAAAAAGCGTGGGGGATTTGGGAAAGGAAGAGAAAAATGAGGAAATAGGGACCGCGAACTAAAAGAGACGTAGAAAGAGAATTTAAAAAACGACTGCGCTGAGGAAAGACAAGAAATAATTAAAAGAAGAGACAGCGAAGGGGATAGAAGTAGAAAATGTAAAAAGCAATGGGGATTAGGGAAAGAAACCAAAAGAATTTAAAAGCCGGGACAGCGAACTAAAAGAGATGTAGAAAGAAAATTTGAAAAGCCACGGCGCTAATAAAGACAAGAAATAACTAAAAAATAAAGACAGCGAACGGAATAAAAGCAGACGGAAAATTTTAGAAGCAAATAGGATTAGGGAAATAAGGAAGAAATTGAAGCGTAGCAACATTGACCTAAAACAGGTAGGTAGGGAAAAAATCTAAAACGCGATGGCACTGAGGCAAACCAAGAAAAAATAACTGGAAAGACAGCAAACAGAGTAAAAGTAGACAGAAGAGTTAAAAAGCAACTAAGGGCACTAAGGAAAAACAAGAAAAAATACTTTAAAAATAAAGAATGTGAATGAGATAGAGGTAGAAAATTTAAAAAGCCAAGAGATTAATAGAGGAAAGAACTGGACGAGAGGGAAAGCAAACTGAAACTCAGACATGGACAGAAAATCTAAAAGGCAACGGCACTAAGGAAAGACAAGAAATAATTAGAAAGAAAGATATCGAAGGGAAAAAAAGTAGATGTAGAAAACACATTTTAAAAGCGATGGGAATTGGGGGGGGAAAGGGGAAAAAAAACCAAACAGGGAGAGCAAACTAAAACAGAGGTTGAGAGAAAAATTTAAAAGCGGCGGCACTAAGGAAAGAGAAGAAATCATTAAAGAATAAAGGCAGTGAACGGGATAAAAGTCAAACAGAAAGTGTTAAAAGCCGCGGGGATTAAAGAAATGAGGAAAAAATTTAAAAGTGGCGACGGCGAACTAAAACAGAGACGTCGAAAGAAAATCTAAAAAGCCATGGCACTAAGGAAAACCAAGGAAAAATAATTAAAAACTAAAGACAGCAAACGAGATAAACGTAGAAAATTTTCAAAGCAAGGGGGATGAAGGAAATAAGGAAAAACTTTAAAAAATAGCGACGGCAAACTACAACGAAGACGCAGAAAGAAGATCTCAAAAGCGATGGCACAGAAGGCAGAGAAGAAATAGTGGAAAAAAAAGACAGCAAAGGGAATAAAAGTAGGCACAGAAAGAACATTTCAAGAGCAGACCGAGACAGAAAATTCAAAAAGCGAGGGCACGAAGGAAAGACAAGAAATAATTAAAAAAGCAAGGCAGACAAAAAAAAGACTGCAAACGGGATGGAAGTAGACAGCGAATTTTAAAAGCAACGGTGATTAAGGAAATAGGGAAAAAGATTTAAAAATAGCAACGGCAAACTACAACAGAGACCTAGAAAGAAAACCTATACAGCGACTGCACATAAGAAAGAGAAGAAATAGTAAAAAAGGACAGCAAAGGGAATAAAAGCAGGCATGGAAACAACTTGTCAAACACGGTAGGCATTAGGGAAATAAAGGAAAAAATTATGAAATCGGAACAGCAAAGTGAAACAGAGTTGCAGAAAGAAAATTGAAAAAGCGAGGGCACTAAGGAATGACAAGAAATAATTTTAAAAACTCAGCAAAGGGCATAAAAGCGGGCATCGAAAGAACATTTAAAAAGCGTGGGGGATTTGGGAAAGGAAGAGAAAAATGAGGAAATAGGGACCGCGAACTAAAAGAGACGTAGAAAGAGAATTTAAAAAACGACTGCGCTAAGGAAAGACGAGAAATAATTAAAAGAAGAGACAGCGAAATAAAGACAGCGAAGGGGATAGAAGTAGAAAATGTAAAAAGCAATGGGGATTAGGGAAAGAAACCAAAAGAATTTAAAAGCCGGGACAGCGAACTAAAAGAGATGTAGAAAGAAAATTTGAAAAGCCACGGCGCTAATAAAGGCAAGAAATAACTAAAAAATAAAGACAGCGAACGGAATAAAAGCAGACGGAAAATTTTGGAAGCAAATAGGATTAGGGAAATAAGGAAGAAATTGAAGCGTAGCAACATTGACCTAAAACAGGTAGGTAGGGAAAAAATCTAAAAAGCGATGGCACTGAGGCAAACCAAGAAAAAATAACTGGAAAGACAGCAAACAGAGTAAAAGTAGACAGAAAAGTTAAAAAGCAACTAAGGGCACTAAGGAAAAACAAGAAAAAATACCTTAAAAATAAAGAACGTGAATGAGATAGAGGTAGAAAATTTAAAAAGCCAAGAGATTAATAGAGGAAAGAACTGGACGAGAGGGAAAGCAAACTGAAACTCAGACATGGACAGAAAATCTAAAAGGCAACGGCACTAAGGAAAGACAAGAAATAATTAGAAAGAAAGATATCGAAGGGAAAAAAAGTAGGCGTAGAAAACACATTTTAAAAGCGATGGGAATTGGGGGGGGAAAGGGGAAAAAAAACCAAACAGGGAGAGCAAACTAAAACAGAGGTTGAGAGAAAAATTTAAAAGCGGCGGCACTAAGGAAAGAGAAGAAATCATTAAAGAATAAAGGCAGTGAACGGGATAAAAGTCAAACAGAAAGTGTTAAAAGCCGCGGGGATTAAAGAAATGAGGAAAAAATTTAAAAGTGGCGACGGCGAACTAAAACGGAGACGTCGAAAGAAAATCTAAAAAGCCATGGCACTAAGGAAAACCAAGGAAAAATAATTAAAAACTAAAGACAGCGAACGAGATAAACGTAGAAAGTTTTCAAAGCAAGGGGGATGAAGGAAATAAGGAAAAACTTTAAAAAATAGCGACGGCAAACTACAACGAAGACGCAGAAAGAAGATCTCAAAAGCGATGGCACAGAAGGCAGAGAAGAAATAGTGGAAAAAAAAGACAGCAAAGGGAATAAAAGTAGGCACAGAAAGAACATTTCAAGAGCAGACCGAGACAGAAAATTCAAAAAGCGAGGGCACGAAGGAAAGACAAGAAATAATTAAAAAAGAAAGGCAGACAAAAAAAAGACTGCAAACGGGATGGAAGTAGACAGCGAATTTTAAAAGCAACGGTGATTAAGGAAATAGGGAAAAATATTTAAAAATAGCAACGGCAAACTACAACAGAGACCTAGAAAGAAAACCTATACAGCGACTGCACATAAGAAAGAGAAGAAATAGTAAAAAAGGACAGCAAAGGGAATAAAAGCAGGCATGGAAACAACTTGTCAAACACGGTAGGCATTAGGGAAATAAAGGAAAAAATTATGAAATCGGAACAGCAAAGTGAAACAGAGATGCAGAAAGAAAATTTAAAAAGCGAGGGCACTAAGGAACGACAAGAAATAATTTTAAAAACCCAGCAAAGGGCATAAAAGCGGGCATCGAAAGAACATTTAAAAAGCGTGGGGGATTTGGGAAAGGAAGAGAAAAATGAGGAAATAGGGACCGCAAACTAAAAGAGACGTAGAAAGAGAATTTAAAAAACGACTGCGCTGAGGAAAGACAAGAAATAATTAAAAGAAGAGACAGCGAAGGGGATAGAAGTAGAAAATGTAAAAAGCAATGGGGATTAGGGAAAGAAACCAAAAGAATTTAAAAGCCGGGACAGCGAACTAAAAGAGATGTAGAAAGAAAATTTGAAAAGCCACGGCGCTAATAAAGACAAGAAATAACTAAAAAATAAAGACAGCGAACGGAATAAAAGCAGATGGAAAATTTTGGAAGCAAATAGGATTAGGGAAATAAGGAAGAAATTGAAGCATAGCAACATTGACCTAAAACAGGTAGGTAGGGAAAAAATCTAAAAAGCGATGGCACTGAGGCAAACCAAGAAAAAATAACTGGAAAGACAGCAAACAGAGTAAAAGTAGACAGAAGAGTTAAAAAGCAACTAAGGGCACTAAGGAAAAACAAGAAAAAATACCTTAAAAATAAAGAACGTGAATGAGATAGAGGTAGAAAATTTAAAAAGCCAAGAGATTAATAGAGGAAAGAACTGGACGAGAGGGAAAGCAAACTGAAACTCAGACATGGACAGAAAATCTAAAAGGCAACGGCACTAAGGAAAGACAAGAAATAATTAGAAAGAAAGATATCGAAGGGAAAAAAAGTAGGCGTAGAAAACACATTTTAAAAGCGATGGGAATTGGGGGGGGAAAGGGGAAAAAAAACCAAACAGGGAGAGCAAACTAAAACAGAGGTTGAGAGAAAAATTTAAAAGCGGCGGCACTAAGGAAAGAGAAGAAATCATTAAAGAATAAAGGCAGTGAACAGGATAAAAGTCAAACAGAAAGTGTTAAAAGCCGCGGGGATTAAAGAAATGAGGAAAAAATTTAAAAGTGGCGACGGCGAACTAAAACGGAGACGTCGAAAGAAAATCTAAAAAGCCATGGCACTAAGGAAAACCAAGGAAAAATAATTTAAAGACAGCGAACGAGATAAACGTAGAAAATTTTCAAAGCAAGGGGGATGAAGGAAATAAGGAAAAACTTTAAAAAATAGCGACGGCAAACTACAACGAAGACGCAGAAAGAAGATCTCAAAAGCGGTGGCACAGAAGGCAGAGAAGAAATAATGGAAAAAAAAGACAGCAAAGGGAATAAAAGTAGGCACAGAAAGAACATTTCAAGAGCAGACCGAGACAGAAAATTCAAAAAGCGAGGGCACGAAGGAAAGACAAGAAATAATTAAAAAAGAAAGGCAGACAAAAAAAAGACTGCAAACGGGATGGAAGTAGACAGTGAATTTTAAAAGCAACGGTGATTAAGGAAATAGGGAAAAAGATTTAAAAATAGCAACGGCAAACTACAACAGAGACCTAGAAAGAAAACCTATACAGCGACTGCACATAAGAAAGAGAAGAAATAGTAAAAAAGGACAGCAAAGGGAATAAAAGCAGACATGGAAACAACTTGTCAAACACGGTAGGCATTAGGGAAATAAAGGAAAAAATGATGAAATCGGAACAGCAAAGTGAAACAGAGATGCAGAAAGAAAATTTAAAAAGCGAGGGCACTAAGGAACGACAAGAAATAATTTTAAAAACCCAGCAAAGGGCATAAAAGCGGGCATCGAAAGAACATTTAAAAAGCGTGGGGGATTTGGGAAAGGAAGAGAAAAATGAGGAAATAGGGACCGCGAACTAAAAGAGACGTAGAAAGAGAATTTAAAAAACGACTGCGCTAAGGAAAGACGAGAAATAATTAAAAGAAGAGACAGCGAAATAAAGACAGCGAACGGGATAGAAGTAGAAAATGTAAAAAGCAATGGGGATTAGGGAAAGAAACCAAAAGAATTTAAAAGCCGGGACAGCGAACTAAAAGAGATGTAGAAAGAAAATTTGAAAAGCCACGGCGCTAATAAAGACAAGAAATAACTAAAAAATAAAGACAGCGAACGGAATAAAAGCAGACGGAAAATTTTGGAAGCAAATAGGATTAGGGAAATAAGGAAGAAATTGAAGTGTAGCAACATTGACCTAAAACAGGTAGGTAGGGAAAAAATCTAAAAAGCGATGGCACTGAGGCAAACCAAGAAAAAATAACTGGAAAGACAGCAAACAGAGTAAAAGTAGACAGAAGAGTTAAAAAGCAACTAAGGGCACTAAGGAAAAACAAGAAAAAATACCTTAAAAATAAAGAACGTGAATGAGATAGAGGTAGAAAATTTAAAAAGCCAAGAGATTAATAGAGGAAAGAACTGGACGAGAGGGAAAGCAAACTGAAACTCAGACATGGACAGAAAATCTAAAAGGCAACGGCACTAAGGAAAGACAAGAAATAATTAGAAAGAAAGATATCGAAGGGAAAAAAAGTAGATGTAGAAAACACATTTTAAAAGCGATGGGAATTGGGGGGGGAAAGGGGAAAAAAAACCAAACAGGGAGAGCAAACTAAAACAGAGGTTGAGAGAAAAATTTAAAAGCGGCGACACTAAGGAAAGAGAAGAAATCATTAAAGAATAAAGGCAGTGAACGGCATAAAAGTCAAACAGAAAGTGTTAAAAGCCGCGGGGATTAAAGAAATGAGGAAAAAATTTAAAAGTGGCGACGGCGAACTAAAACAGAGACGTCGAAAGAAAATCTAAAAAGCCATGGCACTAAGGAAAACCAAGGAAAAATAATTAAAAACTAAAGACAGCGAACGAGATAAACGTAGAAAATTTTCAAAGCAAGGGGGATGAAGGAAATAAGGAAAAACTTTAAAAAATAGCGACGGCAAACTACAACGAAGACGCAGAAAGAAGATCTCAAAAGCGATGGCACAGAAGGCAGAGAAGAAATAGTGGAAAAAAAAGACAGCAAAGGGAATAAAAGTAGGCACAGAAAGAACATTTCAAGAGCAGACCGAGACAGAAAATTCAAAAAGCGAGGGCACGAAGGAAAGACAAGAAATAATTAAAAAAGAAAGGCAGACAAAAAAAAGACTGCAAACGGGATGGAAGTAGACAGCGAATTTTAAAAGCAACGGTGATTAAGGAAATAGGGAAAAAGATTTAAAAATAGCAACGGCAAACTACAACAGAGACCTAGAAAGAAAACCTATACAGCGACTGCACATAAGAAAGAGAAGAAATAGTAAAAAAGGACAGCAAAGGGAATAAAAGCAGGCATGGAAACAACTTGTCAAACACGGTAGGCATTAGGGAAATAAAGGAAAAAATTATGAAATCGGAACAGCAAAGTGAAACAGAGATGCAGAAAGAAAATTTAAAAAGCGAGGGCACTAAGGAACGACAAGAAATAATTTTAAAAACCCAGCAAAGGGCATAAAAGCGGGCATCGAAAGAACATTTAAAAAGCGTGGGGGATTTGGGAAAGGAAGAGAAAAATGAGGAAATAGGGACCGCGAACTAAAAGAGACGTAGAAAGAGAATTTAAAAAACGACTGCGCTGAGGAAAGACAAGAAATAATTAAAAGAAGAGACAGCGAACGGGATAGAAGTAGAAAATGTAAAAAGCAATGGGGATTAGGGAAAGAAACCAAAAGAATTTAAAAGCCGGGACAGCGAACTAAAAGAGATGTAGAAAGAAAATTTGAAAAGCCACGGCGCTAATAAAGACAAGAAATAACTAAAAAATAAAGACAGCGAACGGAATAAAAGCAGATGGAAAATTTTAGAAGCAAATAGGATTAGGGAAATAAGGAAGAAATTGAAGCGTAGCAACATTGACCTAAAACAGGTAGGTAGGGAAAAAATCTAAAAAGCGATGGCACTGAGGCAAACCAAGAAAAAATAACTGGAAAGACAGCAAACAGAGTAAAAGTAGACAGAAGAGTTAAAAAGCAACTAAGGGCACTAAGGAAAAACAAGAAAAAATACTTTAAAAATAAAGAATGTGAATGAGATAGAGGTAGAAAATTTAAAAAGCCAAGAGATTAATAGAGGAAAGAACTGGACGAGAGGGAAAGCAAACTGAAACTCAGACATGGACAGAAAATCTAAAAGGCAACGGCACTAAGGAAAGACAAGAAATAATTAGAAAGAAAGATCTCGAAGGGAAAAAAAGTAGATGTAGAAAACACATTTTAAAAGCGATGGGAATTGGGGGGGGGAAAGGGGAAAAAAAACCAAACAGGGAGAGCAAACTAAAACAGAGGTTGAGAGAAAAATTTAAAAGCAGCGGCACTAAGGAAAGAGAAGAAATCATTAAAGAATAAAGGCAGTGAACGGGATAAAAGTCAAACAGAAAGTGTTAAAAGCCGCGGGGATTAAAGAAATGAGGAAAAAATTTAAAAGTGGCGACGGCGAACTAAAACGGAGACGTCAAAAGAAAATCTAAAAAGCCATGGCACTAAGGAAAACCAAGGAAAAATAATTAAAAACTAAAGACAGCGAACGAGATAAACGTAGAAAATTTTCAAAGCAAGGGGGATGAAGGAAATAAGGAAAAACTTTAAAAAATAGCGACGGCAAACTACAACGAAGACGCAGAAAGAAGATCTCAAAAGCGATGGCACAGAAGGCAGAGAAGAAATAGTGGAAAAAAAAGACAGCAAAGGGAATAAAAGTAGGCACAGAAAGAACATTTCAAGAGCAGACCGAGACAGAAAATTCAAAAAGCGAGGGCACGAAGGAAAGACAAGAAATAATTAAAAAAGAAAGGCAGACAAAAAAAAGACTGCAAACGGGATGGAAGTAGACAGCGAATTTTAAAAGCAACGGTGATTAAGGAAATAGGGAAAAAGATTTAAAAATAGCAACGGCAAACTACAACAGAGACCTAGAAAGAAAACCTATACAGCGACTGCACATAAGAAAGAGAAGAAATAGTAAAAAAGGACAGCAAAGGGAATAAAAGCAGGCATGGAAACAACTTGTCAAACACGGTAGGCATTAGGGAAATAAAGGAAAAAATGATGAAATCGGAACAGCAAAGTGAAACAGAGATGCAGAAAGAAAATTTAAAAAGCGAGGGCACTAAGGAACGACAAGAAATAATTTTAAAAACCCAGCAAAGGGCATAAAAGCGGGCATCGAAAGAACATTTAAAAAGCGTGGGGGATTTGGGAAAGGAAGAGAAAAATGAGGAAATAGGGACCGCAAACTAAAAGAGACGTAGAAAGAGAATTTAAAAAACGACTGCGCTAAGGAAAGACGAGAAATAATTAAAAGAAGAGACAGCGAAATAAAGACAGCGAAGGGGATAGAAGTAGAAAATGTAAAAAGCAATGGGGATTAGGGAAAGAAACCAAAAGAATTTAAAAGCCGGGACAGCGAACTAAAAGAGATGTAGAAAGAAAATTTGAAAAGCCACGGCGCTAATAAAGACAAGAAATAACTAAAAAATAAAGACAGCGAACGGAATAAAAGCAGACGGAAAATTTTAGAAGCAAATAGGATTAGGGAAATAAGGAAGAAATTGAAGCGTAGCAACATTGACCTAAAACAGGTAGGTAGGGAAAAAATCTAAAAAGCGATGGCACTGAGGCAAACCAAGAAAAAATAACTGGAAAGACAGCAAACAGAGTAAAAGTAGACAGAAGAGTTAAAAAGCAACTAAGGGCACTAAGGAAAAACAAGAAAAAATACTTTAAAAATAAAGAATGTGAATGAGATAGAGGTAGAAAATTTAAAAAGCCAAGAGATTAATAGAGGAAAGAACTGGATGAGAGGGAAAGCAAACTGAAACTCAGACATGGACAGAAAATCTAAAAGGCAACGGCACTAAGGAAAGACAAGAAATAATTAGAAAGAAAGATCTCGAAGGGAAAAAAAGTAGATGTAGAAAACACATTTTAAAAGCGATGGGAATTGGGGGGGGGAAAGGGGAAAAAAAACCAAACAGGGAGAGCAAACTAAAACAGAGGTTGAGAGAAAAATTTAAAAGCGGCGGCACTAAGGAAAGAGAAGAAATCATTAAAGAATAAAGGCAGTGAACGGCATAAAAGTCAAACAGAAAGTGTTAAAAGCCGCGGGGATTAAAGAAATGAGGAAAAAATTTAAAAGTGGCGACGGCGAACTAAAACGGAGACGTCGAAAGAAAATCTAAAAAGCCATGGCACTAAGGAAAACCAAGGAAAAATAATTTAAAGACAGCGAACGAGATAAACGTAGAAAATTTTCAAAGCAAGGGGGATGAAGGAAATAAGGAAAAACTTTAAAAAATAGCGACGGCAAACTACAACGAAGACGCAGAAAGAAGATCTCAAAAGCGATGGCACAGAAGGCAGAGAAGAAATAGTGGAAAAAAAAGACAGCAAAGGGAATAAAAGTAGGCACAGAAAGAACATTTCAAGAGCAGACCGAGACAGAAAATTCAAAAAGCGAGGGCACGAAGGAAAGACAAGAAATAATTAAAAAAGAAAGGCAGACAAAAAAAAGACTGCAAACGGGATGGAAGTAGACAGCGAATTTTAAAAGCAACGGTGATTAAGGAAATAGGGAAAAAGATTTAAAAATAGCAACGGCAAACTACAACAGAGACCTAGAAAGAAAACCTATACAGCGACTGCACATAAGAAAGAGAAGAAATAGTAAAAAAGGACAGCAAAGGGAATAAAAGCAGGCATGGAAACAACTTGTCAAACACGGTAGGCATTAGGGAAATAAAGGAAAAAATGATGAAATCGGAACAGCAAAGTGAAACAGAGATGCAGAAAGAAAATTTAAAAAGCGAGGGCACTAAGGAACGACAAGAAATAATTTTAAAAACCCAGCAAAGGGCATAAAAGCGGGCATCGAAAGAACATTTAAAAAGCGTGGGGGATTTGGGAAAGGAAGAGAAAAATGAGGAAATAGGGACCGCAAACTAAAAGAGACGTAGAAAGAGAATTTAAAAAACGACTGCGCTGAGGAAAGACAAGAAATAATTAAAAGAAGAGACAGCGAAGGGGATAGAAGTAGAAAATGTAAAAAGCAATGGGGATTAGGGAAAGAAACCAAAAGAATTTAAAAGCCGGGACAGCGAACTAAAAGAGATGTAGAAAGAAAATTTGAAAAGCCATGGCGCTAATAAAGACAGCGAACGGAATAAAAGCAGACGGAAAATTTTAGAAGCAAATAGGATTAGGGAAATAAGGAAGAAATTGAAGCGTAGCAACATTGACCTAAAACAGGTAGGTAGGGAAAAAATCTAAAACGCGATGGCACTGAGGCAAACCAAGAAAAAATAACTGGAAAGACAGCAAACAGAGTAAAAGTAGACAGAAGAGTTAAAAAGCAACTAAGGGCACTAAGGAAAAACAAGAAAAAATACTTTAAAAATAAAGAATGTGAATGAGATAGAGGTAGAAAATTTAAAAAGCCAAGAGATTAATAGAGGAAAGAACTGGACGAGAGGGAAAGCAAACTGAAACTCAGACATGGACAGAAAATCTAAAAGGCAACGGCACTAAGGAAAGACAAGAAATAATTAGAAAGAAAGATATCGAAGGGAAAAAAAGTAGGCGTAGAAAACACATTTTAAAAGCGATGGGAATTGGGGGGGGAAAGGGGAAAAAAAACCAAACAGGGAGAGCAAACTAAAACAGAGGTTGAGAGAAAAATTTAAAAGCGGCGGCACTAAGGAAAGAGAAGAAATCATTAAAGAATAAAGGCAGTGAACGGGATAAAAGTCAAACAGAAAGTGTTAAAAGCCGCGGGGATTAAAGAAATGAGGAAAAAATTTAAAAGTGGCGACGGCGAACTAAAACGGAGACGTCGAAAGAAAATCTAAAAAGCCATGGCACTAAGGAAAACCAAGGAAAAATAATTAAAAACTAAAGACAGCGAACGAGATAAACGTAGAAAATTTTCAAAGCAAGGGGGATGAAGGAAATAAGGAAAAACTTTAAAAAATAGCGACGGCAAACTACAACGAAGACGCAGAAAGAAGATCTCAAAAGCGATGGCACAGAAGGCAGAGAAGAAATAGTGGAAAAAAAAGACAGCAAAGGGAATAAAAGTAGGCACAGAAAGAACATTTCAAGAGCAGACCGAGACAGAAAATTCAAAAAGCGAGGGCACGAAGGAAAGACAAGAAATAATTAAAAAAGAAAGGCAGACAAAAAAAAGACTGCAAACGGGATGGAAGTAGACAGCGAATTTTAAAAGCAACGGTGATTAAGGAAATAGGGAAAAAGATTTAAAAATAGCAACGGCAAACTACAACAGAGACCTAGAAAGAAAACCTATACAGCGACTGCACATAAGAAAGAGAAGAAATAGTAAAAAAGGACAGCAAAGGGAATAAAAGCAGACATGGAAACAACTTGTCAAACACGGTAGGCATTAGGGAAATAAAGGAAAAAATGATGAAATCGGAACAGCAAAGTGAAACAGAGATGCAGAAAGAAAATTTAAAAAGCGAGGGCACTAAGGAACGACAAGAAATAATTTTAAAAACCCAGCAAAGGGCATAAAAGCGGGCATCGAAAGAACATTTAAAAAGCGTGGGGGATTTGGGAAAGGAAGAGAAAAATGAGGAAATAGGGACCGCAAACTAAAAGAGACGTAGAAAGAGAATTTAAAAAACGACTGCGCTGAGGAAAGACAAGAAATAATTAAAAGAAGAGACAGCGAAGGGGATAGAAGTAGAAAATGTAAAAAGCAATGGGGATTAGGGAAAGAAACCAAAAGAATTTAAAAGCCGGGACAGCGAACTAAAAGAGATGTAGAAAGAAAATTTGAAAAGCCACGGCGCTAATAAAGACAGCGAACGGAATAAAAGCAGACGGAAAATTTTAGAAGCAAATAGGATTAGGGAAATAAGGAAGAAATTGAAGCGTAGCAACATTGACCTAAAACAGGTAGGTAGGGAAAAAATCTAAAACGCGATGGCACTGAGGCAAACCAAGAAAAAATAACTGGAAAGACAGCAAACAGAGTAAAAGTAGACAGAAGAGTTAAAAAGCAACTAAGGGCACTAAGGAAAAACAAGAAAAAATACTTTAAAAATAAAGAATGTGAATGAGATAGAGGTAGAAAATTTAAAAAGCCAAGAGATTAATAGAGGAAAGAACTGGACGAGAGGGAAAGCAAACTGAAACTCAGACATGGACAGAAAATCTAAAAGGCAACGGCACTAAGGAAAGACAAGAAATAATTAGAAAGAAAGATATCGAAGGGAAAAAAAGTAGATGTAGAAAACACATTTTAAAAGCGATGGGAATTGGGGGGGGGAAAGGGGAAAAAAAACCAAACAGGGAGAGCAAACTAAAACAGAGGTTGAGAGAAAAATTTAAAAGCGGCGGCACTAAGGAAAGAGAAGAAATCATTAAAGAATAAAGGCAGTGAACGGCATAAAAGTCAAACAGAAAGTGTTAAAAGCCGCGGGGATTAAAGAAATGAGGAAAAAATTTAAAAGTGGCGACGGCGAACTAAAACGGAGACGTCAAAAGAAAATCTAAAAAGCCATGGCACTAAGGAAAACCAAGGAAAAATAATTAAAAACTAAAGACAGCGAACGAGATAAACGTAGAAAATTTTCAAAGCAAGGGGGATGAAGGAAATAAGGAAAAACTTTAAAAAATAGCGACGGCAAACTACAACGAAGACGCAGAAAGAAGATCTCAAAAGCGATGGCACAGAAGGCAGAGAAGAAATAGTGGAAAAAAAAGACAGCAAAGGGAATAAAAGTAGGCACAGAAAGAACATTTCAAGAGCAGACCGAGACAGAAAATTCAAAAAGCGAGGGCACGAAGGAAAGACAAGAAATAATTAAAAAAGAAAGGCAGACAAAAAAAAGACTGCAAACGGGATGGAAGTAGACAGCGAATTTTAAAAGCAACGGTGATTAAGGAAATAGGGAAAAAGATTTAAAAATAGCAACGGCAAACTACAACAGAGACCTAGAAAGAAAACCTATACAGCGACTGCACATAAGAAAGAGAAGAAATAGTAAAAAAGGACAGCAAAGGGAATAAAAGCAGGCATGGAAACAACTTGTCAAACACGGTAGGCATTAGGGAAATAAAGGAAAAAATTATGAAATCGGAACAGCAAAGTGAAACAGAGATGCAGAAAGAAAATTTAAAAAGCGAGGGCACTAAGGAACGACAAGAAATAATTTTAAAAACCCAGCAAAGGGCATAAAAGCGGGCATCGAAAGAACATTTAAAAAGCGTGGGGGATTTGGGAAAGGAAGAGAAAAATGAGGAAATAGGGACCGCGAACTAAAAGAGACGTAGAAAGAGAATTTAAAAAACGACTGCGCTAAGGAAAGACGAGAAATAATTAAAAGAAGAGACAGCGAAATAAAGACAGCGAACGGGATAGAAGTAGAAAATGTAAAAAGCAATGGGGATTAGGGAAAGAAACCAAAAGAATTTAAAAGCCGGGACAGCGA
The DNA here is from genome assembly GCF_030936135.1 of Gavia stellata. NCBI lineage: Eukaryota > Metazoa > Chordata > Aves > Gaviiformes > Gaviidae > Gavia > Gavia stellata. The sequence continues at coordinate 74,309 of NW_026777087.1, forward strand.
ACTAAAAGAGATGTAGAAAGAAAATTTGAAAAGCCACGGCGCTAATAAAGACAAGAAATAACTAAAAAATAAAGACAGCGAACGGAATAAAAGCAGACGGAAAATTTTGGAAGCAAATAGGATTAGGGAAATAAGGAAGAAATTGAAGTGTAGCAACATTGACCTAAAACAGGTAGGTAGGGAAAAAATCTAAAAAGCGATGGCACTGAGGCAAACCAAGAAAAAATAACTGGAAAGACAGCAAACAGAGTAAAAGTAGACAGAAGAGTTAAAAAGCAACTAAGGGCACTAAGGAAAAACAAGAAAAAATACCTTAAAAATAAAGAACGTGAATGAGATAGAGGTAGAAAATTTAAAAAGCCAAGAGATTAATAGAGGAAAGAACTGGACGAGAGGGAAAGCAAACTGAAACTCAGACATGAACAGAAAATCTAAAAGGCAACGGCACTAAGGAAAGACAAGAAATAATTAGAAAGAAAGATCTCGAAGGGAAAAAAAGTAGGCGTAGAAAACACATTTTAAAAGCGATGGGAATTGGGGGGGGGAAAGGGGAAAAAAAACCAAACAGGGAGAGCAAACTAAAACAGAGGTTGAGAGAAAAATTTAAAAGCGGCGGCACTAAGGAAAGAGAAGAAATCATTAAAGAATAAAGGCAGTGAACGGGATAAAAGTCAAACAGAAAGTGTTAAAAGCCGCGGGGATTAAAGAAATGAGGAAAAAATTTAAAAGTGGCGACGGCGAACTAAAATGGAGACGTCGAAAGAAAATCTAAAAAGCCATGGCACTAAGGAAAACCAAGGAAAAATAATTTAAAGACAGCGAACGAGATAAACGTAGAAAATTTTCAAAGCAAGGGGGATGAAGGAAATAAGGAAAAACTTTAAAAAATAGCGACGGCAAACTACAACGAAGACGCAGAAAGAAGATCTCAAAAGCGGTGGCACAGAAGGCAGAGAAGAAATAGTGGAAAAAAAAGACAGCAAAGGGAATAAAAGTAGGCACAGAAAGAACATTTCAAGAGCAGACCGAGACAGAAAATTCAAAAAGCGAGGGCACGAAGGAAAGACAAGAAATAATTAAAAAAGAAAGGCAGACAAAAAAAAGACTGCAAACGGGATGGAAGTAGACAGTGAATTTTAAAAGCAACGGTGATTAAGGAAATAGGGAAAAAGATTTAAAAATAGCAACGGCAAACTACAACAGAGACCTAGAAAGAAAACCTATACAGCGACTGCACATAAGAAAGAGAAGAAATAGTAAAAAAGGACAGCAAAGGGAATAAAAGCAGACATGGAAACAACTTGTCAAACACGGTAGGCATTAGGGAAATAAAGGAAAAAATGATGAAATCGGAACAGCAAAGTGAAACAGAGATGCAGAAAGAAAATTTAAAAAGCGAGGGCACTAAGGAACGACAAGAAATAATTTTAAAAACCCAGCAAAGGGCATAAAAGCGGGCATCGAAAGAACATTTAAAAAGCGTGGGGGATTTGGGAAAGGAAGAGAAAAATGAGGAAATAGGGACCGCGAACTAAAAGAGACGTAGAAAGAGAATTTAAAAAACGACTGCGCTAAGGAAAGACGAGAAATAATTAAAAGAAGAGACAGCGAAATAAAGACAGCGAACGGGATAGAAGTAGAAAATGTAAAAAGCAATGGGGATTAGGGAAAGAAACCAAAAGAATTTAAAAGCCGGGACAGCGAACTAAAAGAGATGTAGAAAGAAAATTTGAAAAGCCACGGCGCTAATAAAGACAAGAAATAACTAAAAAATAAAGACAGCGAACGGAATAAAAGCAGACGGAAAATTTTAGAAGCAAATAGGATTAGGGAAATAAGGAAGAAATTGAAGCGTAGCAACATTGACCTAAAACAGGTAGGTAGGGAAAAAATCTAAAAAGCGATGGCACTGAGGCAAACCAAGAAAAAATAACTGGAAAGACAGCAAACAGAGTAAAAGTAGACAGAAGAGTTAAAAAGCAACTAAGGGCACTAAGGAAAAACAAGAAAAAATACTTTAAAAATAAAGAATGTGAATGAGATAGAGGTAGAAAATTTAAAAAGCCAAGAGATTAATAGAGGAAAGAACTGGACGAGAGGGAAAGCAAACTGAAACTCAGACATGGACAGAAAATCTAAAAGGCAACGGCACTAAGGAAAGACAAGAAATAATTAGAAAGAAAGATATCGAAGGGAAAAAAAGTAGATGTAGAAAACACATTTTAAAAGCGATGGGAATTGGGGGGGGAAAGGGGAAAAAAAACCAAACAGGGAGAGCAAACTAAAACAGAGGTTGAGAGAAAAATTTAAAAGCGGCGACACTAAGGAAAGAGAAGAAATCATTAAAGAATAAAGGCAGTGAACGGCATAAAAGTCAAACAGAAAGTGTTAAAAGCCGCGGGGATTAAAGAAATGAGGAAAAAATTTAAAAGTGGCGACGGCGAACTAAAACAGAGACGTCGAAAGAAAATCTAAAAAGCCATGGCACTAAGGAAAACCAAGGAAAAATAATTAAAAACTAAAGACAGCGAACGAGATAAACGTAGAAAATTTTCAAAGCAAGGGGGATGAAGGAAATAAGGAAAAACTTTAAAAAATAGCGACGGCAAACTACAACGAAGACGCAGAAAGAAGATCTCAAAAGCGATGGCACAGAAGGCAGAGAAGAAATAGTGGAAAAAAAAGACAGCAAAGGGAATAAAAGTAGGCACAGAAAGAACATTTCAAGAGCAGACCGAGACAGAAAATTCAAAAAGCGAGGGCACGAAGGAAAGACAAGAAATAATTAAAAAAGAAAGGCAGACAAAAAAAAGACTGCAAACGGGATGGAAGTAGACAGCGAATTTTAAAAGCAACGGTGATTAAGGAAATAGGGAAAAAGATTTAAAAATAGCAACGACAAACTACAACAGAGACCTAGAAAGAAAACCTATACAGCGACTGCACATAAGAAAGAGAAGAAATAGTAAAAAAGGACAGCAAAGGGAATAAAAGCAGGCATGGAAACAACTTGTCAAACACGGTAGGCATTAGGGAAATAAAGGAAAAAATTATGAAATCGGAACAGCAAAGTGAAACAGAGATGCAGAAAGAAAATTTAAAAAGCGAGGGCACTAAGGAACGACAAGAAATAATTTTAAAAACCCAGCAAAGGGCATAAAAGCGGGCATCGAAAGAACATTTAAAAAGCGTGGGGGATTTGGGAAAGGAAGAGAAAAATGAGGAAATAGGGACCGCGAACTAAAAGAGACGTAGAAAGAGAATTTAAAAAACGACTGCGCTGAGGAAAGACAAGAAATAATTAAAAGAAGAGACAGCGAAGGGGATAGAAGTAGAAAATGTAAAAAGCAATGGGGATTAGGGAAAGAAACCAAAAGAATTTAAAAGCCGGGACAGCGAACTAAAAGAGATGTAGAAAGAAAATTTGAAAAGCCACGGCGCTAATAAAGACAAGAAATAACTAAAAAATAAAGACAGCGAACGGAATAAAAGCAGATGGAAAATTTTAGAAGCAAATAGGATTAGGGAAATAAGGAAGAAATTGAAGCGTAGCAACATTGACCTAAAACAGGTAGGTAGGGAAAAAATCTAAAAAGCGATGGCACTGAGGCAAACCAAGAAAAAATAACTGGAAAGACAGCAAACAGAGTAAAAGTAGACAGAAGAGTTAAAAAGCAACTAAGGGCACTAAGGAAAAACAAGAAAAAATACTTTAAAAATAAAGAATGTGAATGAGATAGAGGTAGAAAATTTAAAAAGCCAAGAGATTAATAGAGGAAAGAACTGGACGAGAGGGAAAGCAAACTGAAACTCAGACATGGACAGAAAATCTAAAAGGCAACGGCACTAAGGAAAGACAAGAAATAATTAGAAAGAAAGATCTCGAAGGGAAAAAAAGTAGATGTAGAAAACACATTTTAAAAGCGATGGGAATTGGGGGGGGGGAAGGGGAAAAAAAACCAAACAGGGAGAGCAAACTAAAACAGAGGTTGAGAGAAAAATTTAAAAGCGGCGGCACTAAGGAAAGAGAAGAAATCATTAAAGAATAAAGGCAGTGAACGGGATAAAAGTCAAACAGAAAGTGTTAAAAGCCGCGGGGATTAAAGAAATGAGGAAAAAATTTAAAAGTGGCGACGGCGAACTAAAACGGAGACGTCGAAAGAAAATCTAAAAAGCCATGGCACTAAGGAAAACCAAGGAAAAATAATTAAAAACTAAAGACAGCGAACGAGATAAACGTAGAAAATTTTCAAAGCAAGGGGGATGAAGGAAATAAGGAAAAACTTTAAAAAATAGCGACGGCAAACTACAACGAAGACGCAGAAAGAAGATCTCAAAAGCGATGGCACAGAAGGCAGAGAAGAAATAGTGGAAAAAAAAGACAGCAAAGGGAATAAAAGTAGGCACAGAAAGAACATTTCAAGAGCAGACCGAGACAGAAAATTCAAAAAGCGAGGGCACGAAGGAAAGACAAGAAATAATTAAAAAAGAAAGGCAGACAAAAAAAAGACTGCAAACGGGATGGAAGTAGACAGCGAATTTTAAAAGCAACGGTGATTAAGGAAATAGGGAAAAAGATTTAAAAATAGCAACGGCAAACTACAACAGAGACCTAGAAAGAAAACCTATACAGCGACTGCACATAAGAAAGAGAAGAAATAGTAAAAAAGGACAGCAAAGGGAATAAAAGCAGGCATGGAAACAACTTGTCAAACACGGTAGGCATTAGGGAAATAAAGGAAAAAATGATGAAATCGGAACAGCAAAGTGAAACAGAGATGCAGAAAGAAAATTTAAAAAGCGAGGGCACTAAGGAACGACAAGAAATAATTTTAAAAACCCAGCAAAGGGCATAAAAGCGGGCATCGAAAGAACATTTAAAAAGCGTGGGGGATTTGGGAAAGGAAGAGAAAAATGAGGAAATAGGGACCGCAAACTAAAAGAGACGTAGAAAGAGAATTTAAAAAACGACTGCGCTAAGGAAAGACGAGAAATAATTAAAAGAAGAGACAGCGAAATAAAGACAGCGAAGGGGATAGAAGTAGAAAATGTAAAAAGCAATGGGGATTAGGGAAAGAAACCAAAAGAATTTAAAAGCCGGGACAGCGAACTAAAAGAGATGTAGAAAGAAAATTTGAAAAGCCACGGCGCTAATAAAGACAAGAAATAACTAAAAAATAAAGACAGCGAACGGAATAAAAGCAGACGGAAAATTTTAGAAGCAAATAGGATTAGGGAAATAAGGAAGAAATTGAAGCGTAGCAACATTGACCTAAAACAGGTAGGTAGGGGAAAAAATCTAAAAAGCGATGGCACTGAGGCAAACCAAGAAAAAATAACTGGAAAGACAGCAAACAGAGTAAAAGTAGACAGAAGAGTTAAAAAGCAACTAAGGGCACTAAGGAAAAACAAGAAAAAATACTTTAAAAATAAAGAATGTGAATGAGATAGAGGTAGAAAATTTAAAAAGCCAAGAGATTAATAGAGGAAAGAACTGGACGAGAGGGAAAGCAAACTGAAACTCAGACATGGACAGAAAATCTAAAAGGCAACGGCACTAAGGAAAGACAAGAAATAATTAGAAAGAAAGATCTCGAAGGGAAAAAAAGTAGATGTAGAAAACACATTTTAAAAGCGATGGGAATTGGGGGGGGGGAAGGGGAAAAAAAACCAAACAGGGAGAGCAAACTAAAACAGAGGTTGAGAGAAAAATTTAAAAGCGGCGGCACTAAGGAAAGAGAAGAAATCATTAAAGAATAAAGGCAGTGAACGGGATAAAAGTCAAACAGAAAGTGTTAAAAGCCGCGGGGATTAAAGAAATGAGGAAAAAATTTAAAAGTGGCGACGGCGAACTAAAACGGAGACGTCGAAAGAAAATCTAAAAAGCCATGGCACTAAGGAAAACCAAGGAAAAATAATTTAAAGACAGCGAACGAGATAAACGTAGAAAATTTTCAAAGCAAGGGGGATGAAGGAAATAAGGAAAAACTTTAAAAAATAGCGACGGCAAACTACAACGAAGACGCAGAAAGAAGATCTCAAAAGCGATGGCACAGAAGGCAGAGAAGAAATAGTGGAAAAAAAAGACAGCAAAGGGAATAAAAGTAGGCACAGAAAGAACATTTCAAGAGCAGACCGAGACAGAAAATTCAAAAAGCGAGGGCACGAAGGAAAGACAAGAAATAATTAAAAAAGAAAGGCAGACAAAAAAAAGACTGCAAACGGGATGGAAGTAGACAGCGAATTTTAAAAGCAACGGTGATTAAGGAAATAGGGAAAAAGATTTAAAAATAGCAACGGCAAACTACAACAGAGACCTAGAAAGAAAACCTATACAGCGACTGCACATAAGAAAGAGAAGAAATAGTAAAAAAGGACAGCAAAGGGAATAAAAGCAGACATGGAAACAACTTGTCAAACACGGTAGGCATTAGGGAAATAAAGGAAAAAATTATGAAATCGGAACAGCAAAGTGAAACAGAGATGCAGAAAGAAAATTTAAAAAGCGAGGGCACTAAGGAACGACAAGAAATAATTTTAAAAACCCAGCAAAGGGCATAAAAGCGGGCATCGAAAGAACATTTAAAAAGCGTGGGGGATTTGGGAAAGGAAGAGAAAAATGAGGAAATAGGGACCGCAAACTAAAAGAGACGTAGAAAGAGAATTTAAAAAACGACTGCGCTGAGGAAAGACAAGAAATAATTAAAAGAAGAGACAGCGAAGGGGATAGAAGTAGAAAATGTAAAAAGCAATGGGGATTAGGGAAAGAAACCAAAAGAATTTAAAAGCCGGGACAGCGAACTAAAAGAGATGTAGAAAGAAAATTTGAAAAGCCACGGCGCTAATAAAGACAGCGAACGGAATAAAAGCAGACGGAAAATTTTAGAAGCAAATAGGATTAGGGAAATAAGGAAGAAATTGAAGCGTAGCAACATTGACCTAAAACAGGTAGGTAGGGAAAAAATCTAAAAAGCGATGGCACTGAGGCAAACCAAGAAAAAATAACTGGAAAGACAGCAAACAGAGTAAAAGTAGACAGAAGAGTTAAAAAGCAACTAAGGGCACTAAGGAAAAACAAGAAAAAATACTTTAAAAATAAAGAATGTGAATGAGATAGAGGTAGAAAATTTAAAAAGCCAAGAGATTAATAGAGGAAAGAACTGGATGAGAGGGAAAGCAAACTGAAACTCAGACATGGACAGAAAATCTAAAAGGCAACGGCACTAAGGAAAGACAAGAAATAATTAGAAAGAAAGATCTCGAAGGGAAAAAAAGTAGATGTAGAAAACACATTTTAAAAGCGATGGGAATTGGGGGGGGGAAAGGGGAAAAAAAACCAAACAGGGAGAGCAAACTAAAACAGAGGTTGAGAGAAAAATTTAAAAGCGGCGGCACTAAGGAAAGAGAAGAAATCATTAAAGAATAAAGGCAGTGAACGGCATAAAAGTCAAACAGAAAGTGTTAAAAGCCGCGGGGATTAAAGAAATGAGGAAAAAATTTAAAAGTGGCGACGGCGAACTAAAACGGAGACGTCAAAAGAAAATCTAAAAAGCCATGGCACTAAGGAAAACCAAGGAAAAATAATTAAAAACTAAAGACAGCGAACGAGATAAACGTAGAAAATTTTCAAAGCAAGGGGGATGAAGGAAATAAGGAAAAACTTTAAAAAATAGCGACGGCAAACTACAACGAAGACGCAGAAAGAAGATCTCAAAAGCGATGGCACAGAAGGCAGAGAAGAAATAGTGGAAAAAAAAGACAGCAAAGGGAATAAAAGTAGGCACAGAAAGAACATTTCAAGAGCAGACCGAGACAGAAAATTCAAAAAGCGAGGGCACGAAGGAAAGACAAGAAATAATTAAAAAAGAAAGGCAGACAAAAAAAAGACTGCAAACGGGATGGAAGTAGACAGCGAATTTTAAAAGCAACGGTGATTAAGGAAATAGGGAAAAAGATTTAAAAATAGCAACGGCAAACTACAACAGAGACCTAGAAAGAAAACCTATACAGCGACTGCACATAAGAAAGAGAAGAAATAGTAAAAAAGGACAGCAAAGGGAATAAAAGCAGGCATGGAAACAACTTGTCAAACACGGTAGGCATTAGGGAAATAAAGGAAAAAATTATGAAATCGGAACAGCAAAGTGAAACAGAGATGCAGAAAGAAAATTTAAAAAGCGAGGGCACTAAGGAATGACAAGAAATAATTTTAAAAACTCAGCAAAGGGCATAAAAGCGGGCATCGAAAGAACATTTAAAAAGTGTGGGGGATTTGGGAAAGGAAGAGAAAAATGAGGAAATAGGGACCGCGAACTAAAAGAGACGTAGAAAGAGAATTTAAAAAACGACTGCGCTAAGGAAAGACGAGAAATAATTAAAAGAAGAGACAGCGAAATAAAGACAGCGAAGGGGATAGAAGTAGAAAATGTAAAAAGCAATGGGGATTAGGGAAAGAAACCAAAAGAATTTAAAAGCCGGGACAGCGAACTAAAAGAGATGTAGAAAGAAAATTTGAAAAGCCACGGCGCTAATAAAGACAAGAAATAACTAAAAAATAAAGACAGCGAACGGAATAAAAGCAGATGGAAAATTTTGGAAGCAAATAGGATTAGGGAAATAAGGAAGAAATTGAAGCGTAGCAACATTGACCTAAAACAGGTAGGTAGGGAAAAAATCTAAAAAGCGATGGCACTGAGGCAAACCAAGAAAAAATAACTGGAAAGACAGCAAACAGAGTAAAAGTAGACAGAAAAGTTAAAAAGCAACTAAGGGCACTAAGGAAAAACAAGAAAAAATACCTTAAAAATAAAGAACGTGAATGAGATAGAGGTAGAAAATTTAAAAAGCCAAGAGATTAATAGAGGAAAGAACTGGACGAGAGGGAAAGCAAACTGAAACTCAGACATGGACAGAAAATCTAAAAGGCAACGGCACTAAGGAAAGACAAGAAATAATTAGAAAGAAAGATATCGAAGGGAAAAAAAGTAGATGTAGAAAACACATTTTAAAAGCGATGGGAATTGGGGGGGGAAAGGGGAAAAAAAACCAAACAGGGAGAGCAAACTAAAACAGAGGTTGAGAGAAAAATTTAAAAGCGGCGGCACTAAGGAAAGAGAAGAAATCATTAAAGAATAAAGGCAGTGAACGGGATAAAAGTCAAACAGAAAGTGTTAAAAGCCGCGGGGATTAAAGAAATGAGGAAAAAATTTAAAAGTGGCGACGGCGAACTAAAACGGAGACGTCGAAAGAAAATCTAAAAAGCCATGGCACTAAGGAAAACCAAGGAAAAATAATTAAAAACTAAAGACAGCGAACGAGATAAACGTAGAAAATTTTCAAAGCAAGGGGGATGAAGGAAATAAGGAAAAACTTTAAAAAATAGCGACGGCAAACTACAACGAAGACGCAGAAAGAAGATCTCAAAAGCGATGGCACAGAAGGCAGAGAAGAAATAGTGGAAAAAAAAGACAGCAAAGGGAATAAAAGTAGGCACAGAAAGAACATTTCAAGAGCAGACCGAGACAGAAAATTCAAAAAGCGAGGGCACGAAGGAAAGACAAGAAATAATTAAAAAAGAAAGGCAGACAAAAAAAAGACTGCAAACGGGATGGAAGTAGACAGCGAATTTTAAAAGCAACGGTGATTAAGGAAATAGGGAAAAAGATTTAAAAATAGCAACGGCAAACTACAACAGAGACCTAGAAAGAAAACCTATACAGCGACTGCACATAAGAAAGAGAAGAAATAGTAAAAAAGGACAGCAAAGGGAATAAAAGCAGGCATGGAAACAACTTGTCAAACACGGTAGGCATTAGGGAAATAAAGGAAAAAATGATGAAATCGGAACAGCAAAGTGAAACAGAGATGCAGAAAGAAAATTTAAAAAGCGAGGGCACTAAGGAACGACAAGAAATAATTTTAAAAACCCAGCAAAGGGCATAAAAGCGGGCATCGAAAGAACATTTAAAAAGCGTGGGGGATTTGGGAAAGGAAGAGAAAAATGAGGAAATAGGGACCGCAAACTAAAAGAGACGTAGAAAGAGAATTTAAAAAACGACTGCGCTGAGGAAAGACAAGAAATAATTAAAAGAAGAGACAGCGAAGGGGATAGAAGTAGAAAATGTAAAAAGCAATGGGGATTAGGGAAAGAAACCAAAAGAATTTAAAAGCCGGGACAGCGAACTAAAAGAGATGTAGAAAGAAAATTTGAAAAGCCACGGCGCTAATAAAGACAGCGAACGGAATAAAAGCAGACGGAAAATTTTGGAAGCAAATAGGATTAGGGAAATAAGGAAGAAATTGAAGCGTAGCAACATTGACCTAAAACAGGTAGGTAGGGAAAAAATCTAAAAAGCGATGGCACTGAGGCAAACCAAGAAAAAATAACTGGAAAGACAGCAAACAGAGTAAAAGTAGACAGAAGAGTTAAAAAGCAACTAAGGGCACTAAGGAAAAACAAGAAAAAATACTTTAAAAATAAAGAATGTGAATGAGATAGAGGTAGAAAATTTAAAAAGCCAAGAGATTAATAGAGGAAAGAACTGGACGAGAGGGAAAGCAAACTGAAACTCAGACATGGACAGAAAATCTAAAAGGCAACGGCACTAAGGAAAGACAAGAAATAATTAGAAAGAAAGATCTCGAAGGGAAAAAAAGTAGATGTAGAAAACACATTTTAAAAGCGATGGGAATTGGGGGGGGGAAAGGGGAAAAAAAACCAAACAGGGAGAGCAAACTAAAACAGAGGTTGAGAGAAAAATTTAAAAGCGGCGGCACTAAGGAAAGAGAAGAAATCATTAAAGAATAAAGGCAGTGAACGGCATAAAAGTCAAACAGAAAGTGTTAAAAGCCGCGGGGATTAAAGAAATGAGGAAAAAATTTAAAAGTGGCGACGGCGAACTAAAACGGAGACGTCAAAAGAAAATCTAAAAAGCCATGGCACTAAGGAAAACCAAGGAAAAATAATTAAAAACTAAAGACAGCGAACGAGATAAACGTAGAAAATTTTCAAAGCAAGGGGGATGAAGGAAATAAGGAAAAACTTTAAAAAATAGCGACGGCAAACTACAACGAAGACGCAGAAAGAAGATCTCAAAAGCGATGGCACAGAAGGCAGAGAAGAAATAGTGGAAAAAAAAGACAGCAAAGGGAATAAAAGTAGGCACAGAAAGAACATTTCAAGAGCAGACCGAGACAGAAAATTCAAAAAGCGAGGGCACGAAGGAAAGACAAGAAATAATTAAAAAAGAAAGGCAGACAAAAAAAAGACTGCAAACGGGATGGAAGTAGACAGCGAATTTTAAAAGCAACGGTGATTAAGGAAATAGGGAAAAAGATTTAAAAATAGCAACGGCAAACTACAACAGAGACCTAGAAAGAAAACCTATACAGCGACTGCACATAAGAAAGAGAAGAAATAGTAAAAAAGGACAGCAAAGGGAATAAAAGCAGGCATGGAAACAACTTGTCAAACACGGTAGGCATTAGGGAAATAAAGGAAAAAATTATGAAATCGGAACAGCAAAGTGAAACAGAGATGCAGAAAGAAAATTTAAAAAGCGAGGGCACTAAGGAACGACAAGAAATAATTTTAAAAACCCAGCAAAGGGCATAAAAGCGGGCATCGAAAGAACATTTAAAAAGCGTGGGGGATTTGGGAAAGGAAGAGAAAAATGAGGAAATAGGGACCGCAAACTAAAAGAGACGTAGAAAGAGAATTTAAAAAACGACTGCGCTGAGGAAAGACAAGAAATAATTAAAAGAAGAGACAGCGAACGGGATAGAAGTAGAAAATGTAAAAAGCAATGGGGATTAGGGAAAGAAACCAAAAGAATTTAAAAGCCGGGACAGCGAACTAAAAGAGATGTAGAAAGAAAATTTGAAAAGCCACGGCGCTAATAAAGACAAGAAATAACTAAAAAATAAAGACAGCGAACGGAATAAAAGCAGATGGAAAATTTTAGAAGCAAATAGGATTAGGGAAATAAGGAAGAAATTGAAGCGTAGCAACATTGACCTAAAACAGGTAGGTAGGGAAAAAATCTAAAAAGCGATGGCACTGAGGCAAACCAAGAAAAAATAACTGGAAAGACAGCAAACAGAGTAAAAGTAGACAGAAGAGTTAAAAAGCAACTAAGGGCACTAAGGAAAAACAAGAAAAAATACTTTAAAAATAAAGAATGTGAATGAGATAGAGGTAGAAAATTTAAAAAGCCAAGAGATTAATAGAGGAAAGAACTGGACGAGAGGGAAAGCAAACTGAAACTCAGACATGGACAGAAAATCTAAAAGGCAACGGCACTAAGGAAAGACAAGAAATAATTAGAAAGAAAGATATCGAAGGGAAAAAAAGTAGGCGTAGAAAACACATTTTAAAAGCGATGGGAATTGGGGGGGGGAAAGGGGAAAAAAAACCAAACAGGGAGAGCAAACTAAAACAGAGGTTGAGAGAAAAATTTAAAAGCGGCGGCACTAAGGAAAGAGAAGAAATCATTAAAGAATAAAGGCAGTGAACGGGATAAAAGTCAAACAGAAAGTGTTAAAAGCCGCGGGGATTAAAGAAATGAGGAAAAAATTTAAAAGTGGCGACGGCGAACTAAAACGGAGACGTCGAAAGAAAATCTAAAAAGCCATGGCACTAAGGAAAACCAAGGAAAAATAATTAAAAACTAAAGACAGCGAACGAGATAAACGTAGAAAATTTTCAAAGCAAGGGGGATGAAGGAAATAAGGAAAAACTTTAAAAAATAGCGACGGCAAACTACAACGAAGACGCAGAAAGAAGATCTCAAAAGCGATGGCACAGAAGGCAGAGAAGAAATAGTGGAAAAAAAAGACAGCAAAGGGAATAAAAGTAGGCACAGAAAGAACATTTCAAGAGCAGACCGAGACAGAAAATTCAAAAAGCAAGGGCACGAAGGAAAGACAAGAAATAATTAAAAAAGAAAGGCAGACAAAAAAAAGACTGCAAACGGGATGGAAGTAGACAGCGAATTTTAAAAGCAACGGTGATTAAGGAAATAGGGAAAAAGATTTAAAAATAGCAACGGCAAACTACAACAGAGACCTAGAAAGAAAACCTATACAGCGACTGCACATAAGAAAGAGAAGAAATAGTAAAAAAGGACAGCAAAGGGAATAAAAGCAGGCATGGAAACAACTTGTCAAACACGGTAGGCATTAGGGAAATAAAGGAAAAAATGATGAAATCGGAACAGCAAAGTGAAACAGAGATGCAGAAAGAAAATTTAAAAAGCGAGGGCACTAAGGAATGACAAGAAATAATTTTAAAAACTCAGCAAAGGGCATAAAAGTGGGCATCGAAAGAACATTTAAAAAGTGTGGGGGATTTGGGAAAGGAAGAGAAAAATGAGGAAATAGGGACCGCGAACTAAAAGAGACGTAGAAAGAGAATTTAAAAAACGACTGCGCTAAGGAAAGACGAGAAATAATTAAAAGAAGAGACAGCGAAATAAAGACAGCGAAGGGGATAGAAGTAGAAAATGTAAAAAGCAATGGGGATTAGGGAAAGAAACCAAAAGAATTTAAAAGCCGGGACAGCGAACTAAAAGAGATGTAGAAAGAAAATTTGAAAAGCCACGGCGCTAATAAAGACAAGAAATAACTAAAAAATAAAGACAGCGAACGGAATAAAAGCAGATGGAAAATTTTGGAAGCAAATAGGATTAGGGAAATAAGGAAGAAATTGAAGCGTAGCAACATTGACCTAAAACAGGTAGGTAGGGAAAAAATCTAAAAAGCGATGGCACTGAGGCAAACCAAGAAAAAATAACTGGAAAGACAGCAAACAGAGTAAAAGTAGACAGAAGAGTTAAAAAGCAACTAAGGGCACTAAGGAAAAACAAGAAAAAATACCTTAAAAATAAAGAACGTGAATGAGATAGAGGTAGAAAATTTAAAAAGCCAAGAGATTAATAGAGGAAAGAACTGGACGAGAGGGAAAGCAAACTGAAACTCAGACATGGACAGAAAATCTAAAAGGCAACGGCACTAAGGAAAGACAAGAAATAATTAGAAAGAAAGATATCGAAGGGAAAAAAAGTAGATGTAGAAAACACATTTTAAAAGCGATGGGAATTGGGGGGGGAAAGGGGAAAAAAAACCAAACAGGGAGAGCAAACTAAAACAGAGGTTGAGAGAAAAATTTAAAAGCGGCGGCACTAAGGAAAGAGAAGAAATCATTAAAGAATAAAGGCAGTGAACGGGATAAAAGTCAAACAGAAAGTGTTAAAAGCCGCGGGGATTAAAGAAATGAGGAAAAAATTTAAAAGTGGCGACGGCGAACTAAAACGGAGACGTCGAAAGAAAATCTAAAAAGCCATGGCACTAAGGAAAACCAAGGAAAAATAATTAAAAACTAAAGACAGCGAACGAGATAAACGTAGAAAGTTTTCAAAGCAAGGGGGATGAAGGAAATAAGGAAAAACTTTAAAAAATAGCGACGGCAAACTACAACGAAGACGCAGAAAGAAGATCTCAAAAGCGATGGCACAGAAGGCAGAGAAGAAATAGTGGAAAAAAAAGACAGCAAAGGGAATAAAAGTAGGCACAGAAAGAACATTTCAAGAGCAGACCGAGACAGAAAATTCAAAAAGCGAGGGCACGAAGGAAAGACAAGAAATAATTAAAAAAGAAAGGCAGACAAAAAAAAGACTGCAAACGGGATGGAAGTAGACAGCGAATTTTAAAAGCAACGGTGATTAAGGAATAGGGAAAAAGATTTAAAAATAGCAACGGCAAACTACAACAGAGACCTAGAAAGAAAACCTATACAGCGACTGCACATAAGAAAGAGAAGAAATAGTAAAAAAGGACAGCAAAGGGAATAAAAGCAGGCATGGAAACAACTTGTCAAACACGGTAGGCATTAGGGAAATAAAGGAAAAAATTATGAAATTGGAACAGCAAAGTGAAACAGAGATGCAGAAAGAAAATTTAAAAAGCGAGGGCACTAAGGAACGACAAGAAATAATTTTAAAAACCCAGCAAAGGGCATAAAAGCGGGCATCGAAAGAACATTTAAAAAGCGTGGGGGATTTGGGAAAGGAAGAGAAAAATGAGGAAATAGGGACCGCAAACTAAAAGAGACGTAGAAAGAGAATTTAAAAAACGACTGCGCTGAGGAAGGACAAGAAATAATTAAAAGAAGAGACAGCGAACGGGATAGAAGTAGAAAATGTAAAAAGCAATGGGGATTAGGGAAAGAAACCAAAAGAATTTAAAAGCCGGGACAGCGAACTAAAAGAGATGTAGAAAGAAAATTTGAAAAGCCACGGCGCTAATAAAGACAAGAAATAACTAATAAATAAAGACAGCGAACGGAATAAAAGCAGATGGAAAATTTTAGAAGCAAATAGGATTAGGGAAATAAGGAAGAAATTGAAGCGTAGCAACATTGACCTAAAACAGGTAGGTAGGGAAAAAATCTAAAAAGCGATGGCACTGAGGCAAACCAAGAAAAAATAACTGGAAAGACAGCAAACAGAGTAAAAGTAGACAGAAAAGTTAAAAAGCAACTAAGGGCACTAAGGAAAAACAAGAAAAAATACTTTAAAAATAAAGAATGTGAATGAGATAGAGGTAGAAAATTTAAAAAGCCAAGAGATTAATAGAGGAAAGAACTGGACGAGAGGGAAAGCAAACTGAAACTCAGACATGGACAGAAAATCTAAAAGGCAACGGCACTAAGGAAAGACAAGAAATAATTAGAAAGAAAGATATCGAAGGGAAAAAAAGTAGATGTAGAAAACACATTTTAAAAGCGATGGGAATTGGGGGGGGAAAGGGGAAAAAAAACCAAACAGGGAGAGCAAACTAAAACAGAGGTTGAGAGAAAAATTTAAAAGCGGCGGCACTAAGGAAAGAGAAGAAATCATTAAAGAATAAAGGCAGTGAACGGCATAAAAGTCAAACAGAAAGTGTTAAAAGCCGCGGGGATTAAAGAAATGAGGAAAAAATTTAAAAGTGGCGACGGCGAACTAAAACGGAGACGTCAAAAGAAAATCTAAAAAGCCATGGCACTAAGGAAAACCAAGGAAAAATAATTAAAAACTAAAGACAGCGAACGAGATAAACGTAGAAAATTTTCAAAGCAAGGGGGATGAAGGAAATAAGGAAAAACTTTAAAAAATAGCGACGGCAAACTACAACGAAGACGCAGAAAGAAGATCTCAAAAGCGATGGCACAGAAGGCAGAGAAGAAATAGTGGAAAAAAAAGACAGCAAAGGGAATAAAAGCAGGCACAGAAAGAACATTTCAAGAGCAGACCGAGACAGAAAATTCAAAAAGCGAGGGCACGAAGGAAAGACAAGAAATAATTAAAAAAGAAAGGCAGACAAAAAAAAGACTGCAAACGGGATGGAAGTAGACAGCGAATTTTAAAAGCAACGGTGATTAAGGAAATAGGGAAAAAGATTTAAAAATAGCAACGGCAAACTACAACAGAGACCTAGAAAGAAAACCTATACAGCGACTGCACATAAGAAAGAGAAGAAATAGTAAAAAAGGACAGCAAAGGGAATAAAAGCAGGCATGGAAACAATTTGTCAAACACGATAGGCATTGGGAAATAAAGGAAAAAATTATGAAATCGGAACAGCAAAGTGAAACAGAGATGCAGAAAGAAAATTTAAAAAGCGAGGGCACTAAGGAACGACAAGAAATAATTTTAAAAACCCAGCAAAGGGCATAAAAGCGGGCATCGAAAGAACATTTAAAAAGCGTGGGGGATTTGGGAAAGGAAGAGAAAAATGAGGAAATAGGGACCGCAAACTAAAAGAGACGTAGAAAGAGAATTTAAAAAACGACTGCGCTGAGGAAAGACAAGAAATAATTAAAAGAAGAGACAGCGAACGGGATAGAAGTAGAAAATGTAAAAAGCAATGGGGATTAGGGAAAGAAACCAAAAGAATTTAAAAGCCGGGACAGCGAACTAAAAGAGATGTAGAAAGAAAATTTGAAAAGCCACGGCGCTAATAAAGACAAGAAATAACTAATAAATAAAGACAGCGAACGGAATAAAAGCAGATGGAAAATTTTAGAAGCAAATAGGATTAGGGAAATAAGGAAGAAATTGAAGCGTAGCAACATTGACCTAAAACAGGTAGGTAGGGAAAAAATCTAAAAAGCGATGGCACTGAGGCAAACCAAGAAAAAATAACTGGAAAGACAGCAAACAGAGTAAAAGTAGACAGAAAAGTTAAAAAGCAACTAAGGGCACTAAGGAAAAACAAGAAAAAATACTTTAAAAATAAAGAATGTGAATGAGATAGAGGTAGAAAATTTAAAAAGCCAAGAGATTAATAGAGGAAAGAACTGGACGAGAGGGAAAGCAAACTGAAACTCAGACATGGACAGAAAATCTAAAAGGCAACGGCACTAAGGAAAGACAAGAAATAATTAGAAAGAAAGATATCGAAGGGAAAAAAAGTAGGCGTAGAAAACACATTTTAAAAGCGATGGGAATTGGGGGGGGAAAGGGGAAAAAAAACCAAACAGGGAGAGCAAACTAAAACAGAGGTTGAGAGAAAAATTTAAAAGCGGCGGCACTAAGGAAAGAGAAGAAATCATTAAAGAATAAAGGCAGTGAACGGCATAAAAGTCAAACAGAAAGTGTTAAAAGCCGCGGGGATTAAAGAAATGAGGAAAAAATTTAAAAGTGGCGACGGCGAACTAAAACGGAGACGTCGAAAAAAAATCTAAAAAGCCATGGCACTAAGGAAAACCAAGGAAAAATAATTAAAAACTAAAGACAGCGAACGAGATAAACGTAGAAAATTTTCAAAGCAAGGGGGATGAAGGAAATAAGGAAAAACTTTAAAAAATAGCGACGGCAAACTACAACGAAGACGCAGAAAGAAGATCTCAAAAGCGATGGCACAGAAGGCAGAGAAGAAATAGTGGAAAAAAAAGACAGCAAAGGGAATAAAAGTAGGCACAGAAAGAACATTTCAAGAGCAGACCGAGACAGAAAATTCAAAAAGCGAGGGCACGAAGGAAAACAAGAAATAATTAAAAAAGAAAGGCAGACAAAAAAAAGACTGCAAACGGGATGGAAGTAGACAGCGAATTTTAAAAGCAACGGTGATTAAGGAAATAGGGAAAAAGATTTAAAAATAGCAACGGCAAACTACAGCAGAGACCTAGAAAGAAAACCTATACAGCGACTGCACATAAGAAAGAGAAGAAATAGTAAAAAAGGACAGCAAAGGGAATAAAAGCAGGCATGGAAACAATTTGTCAAACACGGTAGGCATTAGGAAATAAAGGAAAAAATGATGAAATCGGAACAGTAAAGTGAAACAGAGATGCAGAAAGAAAATTTAAAAAGCGAGGGCACTAAGGAACGACAAGAAATAATTTTAAAAACCCAGCAAAGGGCATAAAAGCGGGCATCGAAAGAACATTTAAAAAGCGTGGGGGATTTGGGAAAGGAAGAGAAAAATGAGGAAATAGGGACCGCAAACTAAAAGAGACGTAGAAAGAGAATTTAAAAAACGACTGCGCTGAGGAAAGACAAGAAATAATTAAAAGAAGAGACAGCGAACGGGATAGAAGTAGAAAATGTAAAAAGCAATGGGGATTAGGGAAAGAAACCAAAAGAATTTAAAAGCCGGGACAGCGAACTAAAAGAGATGTAGAAAGAAAATTTGAAAAGCCACGGCGCTAATAAAGACAAGAAATAACTAAAAAATAAAGACAGCGAACGGAATAAAAGCAGACGGAAAATTTTAGAAGCAAATAGGATTAGGGAAATAAGGAAGAAATTGAAGCGTAGCAACATTGACCTAAAACAGGTAGGTAGGGAAAAAATCTAAAAAGCGATGGCACTGAGGCAAACCAAGAAAAAATAACTGGAAAGACAGCAAACAGAGTAAAAGTAGACAGAAGAGTTAAAAAGCAACTAAGGGCACTAAGGAAAAACAAGAAAAAATACTTTAAAAATAAAGAATGTGAATGAGATAGAGGTAGAAAATTTAAAAAGCCAAGAGATTAATAGAGGAAAGAACTGGACGAGAGGGAAAGCAAACTGAAACTCAGACATGGACAGAAAATCTAAAAGGCAACGGCACTAAGGAAAGACAAGAAATAATTAGAAAGAAAGATATCGAAGGGAAAAAAAGTAGATGTAGAAAACACATTTTAAAAGCGATGGGAATTGGGGGGGGGAAAGGGGAAAAAAAACCAAACAGGGAGAGCAAACTAAAACAGAGGTTGAGAGAAAAATTTAAAAGCGGCGGCACTAAGGAAAGAGAAGAAATCATTAAAGAATAAAGGCAGTGAACGGGATAAAAGTCAAACAGAAAGTGTTAAAAGCCGCGGGGATTAAAGAAATGAGGAAAAAATTTAAAAGTGGCGACGGCGAACTAAAACGGAGACGTCGAAAGAAAATCTAAAAAGCCATGGCACTAAGGAAAACCAAGGAAAAATAATTAAAAACTAAAGACAGCGAACGAGATAAACGTAGAAAATTTTCAAAGCAAGGGGGATGAAGGAAATAAGGAAAAACTTTAAAAAATAGCGACGGCAAACTACAACGAAGACGCAGAAAGAAGATCTCAAAAGCGATGGCACAGAAGGCAGAGAAGAAATAGTGGAAAAAAAAGACAGCAAAGGGAATAAAAGTAGGCACAGAAAGAACATTTCAAGAGCAGACCGAGACAGAAAATTCAAAAAGCGAGGGCACGAAGGAAAGACAAGAAATAATTAAAAAAGAAAGGCAGACAAAAAAAAGACTGCAAACGGGATGGAAGTAGACAGCGAATTTTAAAAGCAACGGTGATTAAGGAAATAGGGAAAAAGATTTAAAAATAGCAACGGCAAACTACAACAGAGACCTAGAAAGAAAACCTATACAGCGACTGCACATAAGAAAGAGAAGAAATAGTAAAAAAGGACAGCAAAGGGAATAAAAGCAGGCATGGAAACAACTTGTCAAACACGGTAGGCATTAGGGAAATAAAGGAAAAAATGATGAAATCGGAACAGCAAAGTGAAACAGAGATGCAGAAAGAAAATTTAAAAAGCGAGGGCACTAAGGAACGACAAGAAATAATTTTAAAAACCCAGCAAAGGGCATAAAAGCGGGCATCGAAAGAACATTTAAAAAGCGTGGGGGATTTGGGAAAGGAAGAGAAAAATGAGGAAATAGGGACCGCAAACTAAAAGAGACGTAGAAAGAGAATTTAAAAAACGACTGCGCTGAGGAAAGACAAGAAATAATTAAAAGAAGAGACAGCGAACGGGATAGAAGTAGAAAATGTAAAAAGCAATGGGGATTAGGGAAAGAAACCAAAAGAATTTAAAAGCCGGGACAGCGAACTAAAAGAGATGTAGAAAGAAAATTTGAAAAGCCACGGCGCTAATAAAGACAAGAAATAACTAAAAAATAAAGACAGCGAACGGAATAAAAGCAGATGGAAAATTTTGGAAGCAAATAGGATTAGGGAAATAAGGAAGAAATTGAAGCGTAGCAACATTGACCTAAAACAGGTAGGTAGGGAAAAAATCTAAAAAGCGATGGCACTGAGGCAAACCAAGAAAAAATAACTGGAAAGACAGCAAACAGAGTAAAAGTAGACAGAAAAGTTAAAAAGCAACTAAGGGCACTAAGGAAAAACAAGAAAAAATACCTTAAAAATAAAGAACGTGAATGAGATAGAGGTAGAAAATTTAAAAAGCCAAGAGATTAATAGAGGAAAGAACTGGACGAGAGGGAAAGCAAACTGAAACTCAGACATGGACAGAAAATCTAAAAGGCAACGGCACTAAGGAAAGACAAGAAATAATTAGAAAGAAAGATATCGAAGGGAAAAAAAGTAGATGTAGAAAACACATTTTAAAAGCGATGGGAATTGGGGGGGGAAAGGGGAAAAAAAACCAAACAGGGAGAGCAAACTAAAACAGAGGTTGAGAGAAAAATTTAAAAGCGGCGGCACTAAGGAAAGAGAAGAAATCATTAAAGAATAAAGGCAGTGAACGGGATAAAAGTCAAACAGAAAGTGTTAAAAGCCGCGGGGATTAAAGAAATGAGGAAAAAATTTA
Source organism: Gavia stellata (assembly GCF_030936135.1). NCBI lineage: Eukaryota > Metazoa > Chordata > Aves > Gaviiformes > Gaviidae > Gavia > Gavia stellata. The sequence continues at coordinate 95,373 of NW_026777087.1, forward strand.
AAAGTGGCGACGGCGAACTAAAACGGAGACGTCGAAAGAAAATCTAAAAAGCCATGGCACTAAGGAAAACCAAGGAAAAATAATTAAAAACTAAAGACAGCGAACGAGATAAACGTAGAAAATTTTCAAAGCAAGGGGGATGAAGGAAATAAGGAAAAACTTTAAAAAATAGCGACGGCAAACTACAACGAAGACGCAGAAAGAAGATCTCAAAAGCGATGGCACAGAAGGCAGAGAAGAAATAGTGGAAAAAAAAGACAGCAAAGGGAATAAAAGTAGGCACAGAAAGAACATTTCAAGAGCAGACCGAGACAGAAAATTCAAAAAGCGAGGGCACGAAGGAAAGACAAGAAATAATTAAAAAAGAAAGGCAGACAAAAAAAAGACTGCAAACGGGATGGAAGTAGACAGCGAATTTTAAAAGCAACGGTGATTAAGGAATAGGGAAAAAGATTTAAAAATAGCAACGGCAAACTACAACAGAGACCTAGAAAGAAAACCTATACAGCGACTGCACATAAGAAAGAGAAGAAATAGTAAAAAAGGACAGCAAAGGGAATAAAAGCAGGCATGGAAACAACTTGTCAAACACGGTAGGCATTAGGGAAATAAAGGAAAAAATTATGAAATTGGAACAGCAAAGTGAAACAGAGATGCAGAAAGAAAATTTAAAAAGCGAGGGCACTAAGGAACGACAAGAAATAATTTTAAAAACCCAGCAAAGGGCATAAAAGCGGGCATCGAAAGAACATTTAAAAAGCGTGGGGGATTTGGGAAAGGAAGAGAAAAATGAGGAAATAGGGACCGCAAACTAAAAGAGACGTAGAAAGAGAATTTAAAAAACGACTGCGCTGAGGAAAGACAAGAAATAATTAAAAGAAGAGACAGTGAACGGGATAGAAGTAGAAAATGTAAAAAGCAATGGGGATTAGGGAAAGAAACCAAAAGAATTTAAAAGCCGGGACAGCGAACTAAAAGAGATGTAGAAAGAAAATTTGAAAAGCCACGGCGCTAATAAAGACAAGAAATAACTAAAAAATAAAGACAGCGAACGGAATAAAAGCAGATGGAAAATTTTAGAAGCAAATAGGATTAGGGAAATAAGGAAGAAATTGAAGCGTAGCAACATTGACCTAAAACAGGTAGGTAGGGAAAAAATCTAAAAAGCGATGGCACTGAGGCAAACCAAGAAAAAATAACTGGAAAGACAGCAAACAGAGTAAAAGTAGACAGAAGAGTTAAAAAGCAACTAAGGGCACTAAGGAAAAACAAGAAAAAATACTTTAAAAATAAAGAATGTGAATGAGATAGAGGTAGAAAATTTAAAAAGCCAAGAGATTAATAGAGGAAAGAACTGGACGAGAGGGAAAGCAAACTGAAACTCAGACATGGACAGAAAATCTAAAAGGCAACGGCACTAAGGAAAGACAAGAAATAATTAGAAAGAAAGATCTCGAAGGGAAAAAAAGTAGATGTAGAAAACACATTTTAAAAGCGATGGGAATTGGGGGGGGGGAAGGGGAAAAAAAACCAAACAGGGAGAGCAAACTAAAACAGAGGTTGAGAGAAAAATTTAAAAGCGGCGGCACTAAGGAAAGAGAAGAAATCATTAAAGAATAAAGGCAGTGAACGGCATAAAAGTCAAACAGAAAGTGTTAAAAGCCGCGGGGATTAAAGAAATGAGGAAAAAATTTAAAAGTGGCGACGGCGAACTAAAACGGAGACGTCAAAAGAAAATCTAAAAAGCCATGGCACTAAGGAAAACCAAGGAAAAATAATTAAAAACTAAAGACAGCGAACGAGATAAACGTAGAAAATTTTCAAAGCAAGGGGGATGAAGGAAATAAGGAAAAACTTTAAAAAATAGCGACGGCAAACTACAACGAAGACGCAGAAAGAAGATCTCAAAAGCGATGGCACAGAAGGCAGAGAAGAAATAGTGGAAAAAAAAGACAGCAAAGGGAATAAAAGTAGGCACAGAAAGAACATTTCAAGAGCAGACCGAGACAGAAAATTCAAAAAGCGAGGGCACGAAGGAAAGACAAGAAATAATTAAAAAAGAAAGGCAGACAAAAAAAAGACTGCAAACGGGATGGAAGTAGACAGCGAATTTTAAAAGCAACGGTGATTAAGGAATAGGGAAAAAGATTTAAAAATAGCAACGGCAAACTACAACAGAGACCTAGAAAGAAAACCTATACAGCGACTGCACATAAGAAAGAGAAGAAATAGTAAAAAAGGACAGCAAAGGGAATAAAAGCAGGCATGGAAACAACTTGTCAAACACGGTAGGCATTAGGGAAATAAAGGAAAAAATTATGAAATCGGAACAGCAAAGTGAAACAGAGATGCAGAAAGAAAATTTAAAAAGCGAGGGCACTAAGGAACGACAAGAAATAATTTTAAAAACCCAGCAAAGGGCATAAAAGCGGGCATCGAAAGAACATTTAAAAAGCGTGGGGGATTTGGGAAAGGAAGAGAAAAATGAGGAAATAGGGACCGCAAACTAAAAGAGACGTAGAAAGAGAATTTAAAAAACGACTGCGCTGAGGAAGGACAAGAAATAATTAAAAGAAGAGACAGCGAACGGGATAGAAGTAGAAAATGTAAAAAGCAATGGGGATTAGGGAAAGAAACCAAAAGAATTTAAAAGCCGGGACAGCGAACTAAAAGAGATGTAGAAAGAAAATTTGAAAAGCCACGGCGCTAATAAAGACAAGAAATAACTAAAAAATAAAGACAGCGAACGGAATAAAAGCAGATGGAAAATTTTAGAAGCAAATAGGATTAGGGAAATAAGGAAGAAATTGAAGCGTAGCAACATTGACCTAAAACAGGTAGGTAGGGAAAAAATCTAAAAAGCGATGGCACTGAGGCAAACCAAGAAAAAATAACTGGAAAGACAGCAAACAGAGTAAAAGTAGACAGAAAAGTTAAAAAGCAACTAAGGGCACTAAGGAAAAACAAGAAAAAATACTTTAAAAATAAAGAATGTGAATGAGATAGAGGTAGAAAATTTAAAAAGCCAAGAGATTAATAGAGGAAAGAACTGGACGAGAGGGAAAGCAAACTGAAACTCAGACATGGACAGAAAATCTAAAAGGCAACGGCACTAAGGAAAGACAAGAAATAATTAGAAAGAAAGATATCGAAGGGAAAAAAAGTAGGCGTAGAAAACACATTTTAAAAGCGATGGGAATTGGGGGGGGAAAGGGGAAAAAAAACCAAACAGGGAGAGCAAACTAAAACAGAGGTTGAGAGAAAAATTTAAAAGCGGCGGCACTAAGGAAAGAGAAGAAATCATTAAAGAATAAAGGCAGTGAACGGCATAAAAGTCAAACAGAAAGTGTTAAAAGCCGCGGGGATTAAAGAAATGAGGAAAAAATTTAAAAGTGGCGACGGCGAACTAAAACGGAGACGTCGAAAGAAAATCTAAAAAGCCATGGCACTAAGGAAAACCAAGGAAAAATAATTAAAAACTAAAGACAGCGAACGAGATAAACGTAGAAAATTTTCAAAGCAAGGGGGATGAAGGAAATAAGGAAAAACTTTAAAAAATAGCGACGGCAAACTACAACGAAGACGCAGAAAGAAGATCTCAAAAGCGATGGCACAGAAGGCAGAGAAGAAATAGTGGAAAAAAAAGACAGCAAAGGGAATAAAAGTAGGCACAGAAAGAACATTTCAAGAGCAGACCGAGACAGAAAATTCAAAAAGCGAGGGCACGAAGGAAAGACAAGAAATAATTAAAAAAGAAAGGCAGACAAAAAAAAGACTGCAAACGGGATGGAAGTAGACAGCGAATTTTAAAAGCAACGGTGATTAAGGAAATAGGGAAAAAGATTTAAAAATAGCAACGGCAAACTACAACAGAGACCTAGAAAGAAAACCTATACAGCGACTGCACATAAGAAAGAGAAGAAATAGTAAAAAAGGACAGCAAAGGGAATAAAAGCAGGCATGGAAACAACTTGTCAAACACGGTAGGCATTAGGGAAATAAAGGAAAAAATGATGAAATCGGAACAGCAAAGTGAAACAGAGATGCAGAAAGAAAATTTAAAAAGCGAGGGCACTAAGGAACGACAAGAAATAATTTTAAAAACCCAGCAAAGGGCATAAAAGCGGGCATCGAAAGAACATTTAAAAAGCGTGGGGGATTTGGGAAAGGAAGAGAAAAATGAGGAAATAGGGACCGCAAACTAAAAGAGACGTAGAAAGAGAATTTAAAAAACGACTGCGCTAAGGAAAGACGAGAAATAATTAAAAGAAGAGACAGCGAAATAAAGACAGCGAAGGGGATAGAAGTAGAAAATGTAAAAAGCAATGGGGATTAGGGAAAGAAACCAAAAGAATTTAAAAGCCGGGACAGCGAACTAAAAGAGATGTAGAAAGAAAATTTGAAAAGCCACGGCGCTAATAAAGACAAGAAATAACTAAAAAATAAAGACAGCGAACGGAATAAAAGCAGACGGAAAATTTTAGAAGCAAATAGGATTAGGGAAATAAGGAAGAAATTGAAGCGTAGCAACATTGACCTAAAACAGGTAGGTAGGGAAAAAATCTAAAACGTGATGGCACTGAGGCAAACCAAGAAAAAATAACTGGAAAGACAGCAAACAGAGTAAAAGTAGACAGAAGAGTTAAAAAGCAACTAAGGGCACTAAGGAAAAACAAGAAAAAATACTTTAAAAATAAAGAATGTGAATGAGATAGAGGTAGAAAATTTAAAAAGCCAAGAGATTAATAGAGGAAAGAACTGGACGAGAGGGAAAGCAAACTGAAACTCAGACATGGACAGAAAATCTAAAAGGCAACGGCACTAAGGAAAGACAAGAAATAATTAGAAAGAAAGATATCGAAGGGAAAAAAAGTAGATGTAGAAAACACATTTTAAAAGCGATGGGAATTGGGGGGGGAAAGGGGAAAAAAAACCAAACAGGGAGAGCAAACTAAAACAGAGGTTGAGAGAAAAATTTAAAAGCGGCGGCACTAAGGAAAGAGAAGAAATCATTAAAGAATAAAGGCAGTGAACGGGATAAAAGTCAAACAGAAAGTGTTAAAAGCCGCGGGGATTAAAGAAATGAGGAAAAAATTTAAAAGTGGCGACGGCGAACTAAAACGGAGACGTCGAAAGAAAATCTAAAAAGCCATGGCACTAAGGAAAACCAAGGAAAAATAATTAAAAACTAAAGACAGCGAACGAGATAAACGTAGAAAGTTTTCAAAGCAAGGGGGATGAAGGAAATAAGGAAAAACTTTAAAAAATAGCGACGGCAAACTACAACGAAGACGCAGAAAGAAGATCTCAAAAGCGATGGCACAGAAGGCAGAGAAGAAATAGTGGAAAAAAAAGACAGCAAAGGGAATAAAAGTAGGCACAGAAAGAACATTTCAAGAGCAGACCGAGACAGAAAATTCAAAAAGCGAGGGCACGAAGGAAAGACAAGAAATAATTAAAAAAGAAAGGCAGACAAAAAAAAGACTGCAAACGGGATGGAAGTAGACAGCGAATTTTAAAAGCAACGGTGATTAAGGAATAGGGAAAAAGATTTAAAAATAGCAACGGCAAACTACAACAGAGACCTAGAAAGAAAACCTATACAGCGACTGCACATAAGAAAGAGAAGAAATAGTAAAAAAGGACAGCAAAGGGAATAAAAGCAGGCATGGAAACAACTTGTCAAACACGGTAGGCATTAGGGAAATAAAGGAAAAAATTATGAAATCGGAACAGCAAAGTGAAACAGAGATGCAGAAAGAAAATTTAAAAAGCGAGGGCACTAAGGAACGACAAGAAATAATTTTAAAAACCCAGCAAAGGGCATAAAAGCGGGCATCGAAAGAACATTTAAAAAGCGTGGGGGATTTGGGAAAGGAAGAGAAAAATGAGGAAATAGGGACCGCAAACTAAAAGAGACGTAGAAAGAGAATTTAAAAAACGACTGCGCTGAGGAAAGACAAGAAATAATTAAAAGAAGAGACAGCGAACGGGATAGAAGTAGAAAATGTAAAAAGCAATGGGGATTAGGGAAAGAAACCAAAAGAATTTAAAAGCCGGGACAGCGAACTAAAAGAGATGTAGAAAGAAAATTTGAAAAGCCACGGCGCTAATAAAGACAAGAAATAACTAATAAATAAAGACAGCGAACGGAATAAAAGCAGATGGAAAATTTTAGAAGCAAATAGGATTAGGGAAATAAGGAAGAAATTGAAGCGTAGCAACATTGACCTAAAACAGGTAGGTAGGGAAAAAATCTAAAAAGCGATGGCACTGAGGCAAACCAAGAAAAAATAACTGGAAAGACAGCAAACAGAGTAAAAGTAGACAGAAAAGTTAAAAAGCAACTAAGGGCACTAAGGAAAAACAAGAAAAAATACTTTAAAAATAAAGAATGTGAATGAGATAGAGGTAGAAAATTTAAAAAGCCAAGAGATTAATAGAGGAAAGAACTGGACGAGAGGGAAAGCAAACTGAAACTCAGACATGGACAGAAAATCTAAAAGGCAACGGCACTAAGGAAAGACAAGAAATAATTAGAAAGAAAGATATCGAAGGGAAAAAAAGTAGGCGTAGAAAACACATTTTAAAAGCGATGGGAATTGGGGGGGGAAAGGGGAAAAAAAACCAAACAGGGAGAGCAAACTAAAACAGAGGTTGAGAGAAAAATTTAAAAGCGGCGGCACTAAGGAAAGAGAAGAAATCATTAAAGAATAAAGGCAGTGAACGGCATAAAAGTCAAACAGAAAGTGTTAAAAGCCGCGGGGATTAAAGAAATGAGGAAAAAATTTAAAAGTGGCGACGGCGAACTAAAACGGAGACGTCGAAAGAAAATCTAAAAAGCCATGGCACTAAGGAAAACCAAGGAAAAATAATTAAAAACTAAAGACAGCGAACGAGATAAACGTAGAAAATTTTCAAAGCAAGGGGGATGAAGGAAATAAGGAAAAACTTTAAAAAATAGCGACGGCAAACTACAACGAAGACGCAGAAAGAAGATCTCAAAAGCGATGGCACAGAAGGCAGAGAAGAAATAGTGGAAAAAAAAGACAGCAAAGGGAATAAAAGTAGGCACAGAAAGAACATTTCAAGAGCAGACCGAGACAGAAAATTCAAAAAGCGAGGGCACGAAGGAAAGACAAGAAATAATTAAAAAAGAAAGGCAGACAAAAAAAAGACTGCAAACGGGATGGAAGTAGACAGCGAATTTTAAAAGCAACGGTGATTAAGGAAATAGGGAAAAAGATTTAAAAATAGCAACGGCAAACTACAGCAGAGACCTAGAAAGAAAACCTATACAGCGACTGCACATAAGAAAGAGAAGAAATAGTAAAAAAGGACAGCAAAGGGAATAAAAGCAGGCATGGAAACAATTTGTCAAACACGGTAGGCATTAGGAAATAAAGGAAAAAATGATGAAATCGGAACAGCAAAGTGAAACAGAGATGCAGAAAGAAAATTTAAAAAGCGAGGGCACTAAGGAACGACAAGAAATAATTTTAAAAACCCAGCAAAGGGCATAAAAGCGGGCATCGAAAGAACATTTAAAAAGCGTGGGGGATTTGGGAAAGGAAGAGAAAAATGAGGAAATAGGGACCGCAAACTAAAAGAGACGTAGAAAGAGAATTTAAAAAACGACTGCGCTGAGGAAAGACAAGAAATAATTAAAAGAAGAGACAGCGAACGGGATAGAAGTAGAAAATGTAAAAAGCAATGGGGATTAGGGAAAGAAACCAAAAGAATTTAAAAGCCGGGACAGCGAACTAAAAGAGATGTAGAAAGAAAATTTGAAAAGCCACGGCGCTAATAAAGACAAGAAATAACTAAAAAATAAAGACAGCGAACGGAATAAAAGCAGACGGAAAATTTTAGAAGCAAATAGGATTAGGGAAATAAGGAAGAAATTGAAGCGTAGCAACATTGACCTAAAACAGGTAGGTAGGGAAAAAATCTAAAAAGCGATGGCACTGAGGCAAACCAAGAAAAAATAACTGGAAAGACAGCAAACAGAGTAAAAGTAGACAGAAGAGTTAAAAAGCAACTAAGGGCACTAAGGAAAAACAAGAAAAAATACTTTAAAAATAAAGAATGTGAATGAGATAGAGGTAGAAAATTTAAAAAGCCAAGAGATTAATAGAGGAAAGAACTGGACGAGAGGGAAAGCAAACTGAAACTCAGACATGGACAGAAAATCTAAAAGGCAACGGCACTAAGGAAAGACAAGAAATAATTAGAAAGAAAGATATCGAAGGGAAAAAAAGTAGATGTAGAAAACACATTTTAAAAGCGATGGGAATTGGGGGGGGGAAAGGGGAAAAAAAACCAAACAGGGAGAGCAAACTAAAACAGAGGTTGAGAGAAAAATTTAAAAGCGGCGGCACTAAGGAAAGAGAAGAAATCATTAAAGAATAAAGGCAGTGAACGGGATAAAAGTCAAACAGAAAGTGTTAAAAGCCGCGGGGATTAAAGAAATGAGGAAAAAATTTAAAAGTGGCGACGGCGAACTAAAACGGAGACGTCGAAAGAAAATCTAAAAAGCCATGGCACTAAGGAAAACCAAGGAAAAATAATTAAAAACTAAAGACAGCGAACGAGATAAACGTAGAAAATTTTCAAAGCAAGGGGGATGAAGGAAATAAGGAAAAACTTTAAAAAATAGCGACGGCAAACTACAACGAAGACGCAGAAAGAAGATCTCAAAAGCGATGGCACAGAAGGCAGAGAAGAAATAGTGGAAAAAAAAGACAGCAAAGGGAATAAAAGTAGGCACAGAAAGAACATTTCAAGAGCAGACCGAGACAGAAAATTCAAAAAGCGAGGGCACGAAGGAAAGACAAGAAATAATTAAAAAAGAAAGGCAGACAAAAAAAAGACTGCAAACGGGATGGAAGTAGACAGCGAATTTTAAAAGCAACGGTGATTAAGGAAATAGGGAAAAAGATTTAAAAATAGCAACGGCAAACTACAACAGAGACCTAGAAAGAAAACCTATACAGCGACTGCACATAAGAAAGAGAAGAAATAGTAAAAAAGGACAGCAAAGGGAATAAAAGCAGGCATGGAAACAACTTGTCAAACACGGTAGGCATTAGGGAAATAAAGGAAAAAATTATGAAATCGGAACAGCAAAGTGAAACAGAGATGCAGAAAGAAAATTTAAAAAGCGAGGGCACTAAGGAACGACAAGAAATAATTTTAAAAACCCAGCAAAGGGCATAAAAGCGGGCATCGAAAGAACATTTAAAAAGCGTGGGGGATTTGGGAAAGGAAGAGAAAAATGAGGAAATAGGGACCGCAAACTAAAAGAGACGTAGAAAGAGAATTTAAAAAACGACTGCGCTGAGGAAAGACAAGAAATAATTAAAAGAAGAGACAGCGAACGGGATAGAAGTAGAAAATGTAAAAAGCAATGGGGATTAGGGAAAGAAACCAAAAGAATTTAAAAGCCGGGACAGCGAACTAAAAGAGATGTAGAAAGAAAATTTGAAAAGCCACGGCGCTAATAAAGACAAGAAATAACTAAAAAATAAAGACAGCGAACGGAATAAAAGCAGATGGAAAATTTTGGAAGCAAATAGGATTAGGGAAATAAGGAAGAAATTGAAGCGTAGCAACATTGACCTAAAACAGGTAGGTAGGGAAAAAATCTAAAAAGCGATGGCACTGAGGCAAACCAAGAAAAAATAACTGGAAAGACAGCAAACAGAGTAAAAGTAGACAGAAAAGTTAAAAAGCAACTAAGGGCACTAAGGAAAAACAAGAAAAAATACCTTAAAAATAAAGAACGTGAATGAGATAGAGGTAGAAAATTTAAAAAGCCAAGAGATTAATAGAGGAAAGAACTGGACGAGAGGGAAAGCAAACTGAAACTCAGACATGGACAGAAAATCTAAAAGGCAACGGCACTAAGGAAAGACAAGAAATAATTAGAAAGAAAGATATCGAAGGGAAAAAAAGTAGATGTAGAAAACACATTTTAAAAGCGATGGGAATTGGGGGGGGAAAGGGGAAAAAAAACCAAACAGGGAGAGCAAACTAAAACAGAGGTTGAGAGAAAAATTTAAAAGCGGCGGCACTAAGGAAAGAGAAGAAATCATTAAAGAATAAAGGCAGTGAACGGGATAAAAGTCAAACAGAAAGTGTTAAAAGCCGCGGGGATTAAAGAAATGAGGAAAAAATTTAAAAGTGGCGACGGCGAACTAAAACGGAGACGTCAAAAGAAAATCTAAAAAGCCATGGCACTAAGGAAAACCAAGGAAAAATAATTAAAAACTAAAGACAGCGAACGAGATAAACGTAGAAAATTTTCAAAGCAAGGGGGATGAAGGAAATAAGGAAAAACTTTAAAAAATAGCGACGGCAAACTACAACGAAGACGCAGAAAGAAGATCTCAAAAGCGATGGCACAGAAGGCAGAGAAGAAATAGTGGAAAAAAAAGACAGCAAAGGGAATAAAAGTAGGCACAGAAAGAACATTTCAAGAGCAGACCGAGACAGAAAATTCAAAAAGCGAGGGCACGAAGGAAAGACAAGAAATAATTAAAAAAGAAAGGCAGACAAAAAAAAGACTGCAAACGGGATGGAAGTAGACAGCGAATTTTAAAAGCAACGGTGATTAAGGAATAGGGAAAAAGATTTAAAAATAGCAACGGCAAACTACAACAGAGACCTAGAAAGAAAACCTATACAGCGACTGCACATAAGAAAGAGAAGAAATAGTAAAAAAGGACAGCAAAGGGAATAAAAGCAGGCATGGAAACAACTTGTCAAACACGGTAGGCATTAGGGAAATAAAGGAAAAAATTATGAAATTGGAACAGCAAAGTGAAACAGAGATGCAGAAAGAAAATTTAAAAAGCGAGGGCACTAAGGAACGACAAGAAATAATTTTAAAAACCCAGCAAAGGGCATAAAAGCGGGCATCGAAAGAACATTTAAAAAGCGTGGGGGATTTGGGAAAGGAAGAGAAAAATGAGGAAATAGGGACCGCAAACTAAAAGAGACGTAGAAAGAGAATTTAAAAAACGACTGCGCTGAGGAAAGACAAGAAATAATTAAAAGAAGAGACAGCGAACGGGATAGAAGTAGAAAATGTAAAAAGCAATGGGGATTAGGGAAAGAAACCAAAAGAATTTAAAAGCCGGGACAGCGAACTAAAAGAGATGTAGAAAGAAAATTTGAAAAGCCACGGCGCTAATAAAGACAAGAAATAACTAAAAAATAAAGACAGCGAACGGAATAAAAGCAGATGGAAAATTTTAGAAGCAAATAGGATTAGGGAAATAAGGAAGAAATTGAAGCGTAGCAACATTGACCTAAAACAGGTAGGTAGGGAAAAAATCTAAAAAGCGATGGCACTGAGGCAAACCAAGAAAAAATAACTGGAAAGACAGCAAACAGAGTAAAAGTAGACAGAAAAGTTAAAAAGCAACTAAGGGCACTAAGGAAAAACAAGAAAAAATACCTTAAAAATAAAGAACGTGAATGAGATAGAGGTAGAAAATTTAAAAAGCCAAGAGATTAATAGAGGAAAGAACTGGACGAGAGGGAAAGCAAACTGAAACTCAGACATGGACAGAAAATCTAAAAGGCAACGGCACTAAGGAAAGACAAGAAATAATTAGAAAGAAAGATATCGAAGGGAAAAAAAGTAGATGTAGAAAACACATTTTAAAAGCGATGGGAATTGGGGGGGGAAAGGGGAAAAAAAACCAAACAGGGAGAGCAAACTAAAACAGAGGTTGAGAGAAAAATTTAAAAGCGGCGGCACTAAGGAAAGAGAAGAAATCATTAAAGAATAAAGGCAGTGAACGGGATAAAAGTCAAACAGAAAGTGTTAAAAGCCGCGGGGATTAAAGAAATGAGGAAAAAATTTAAAAGTGGCGACGGCGAACTAAAACGGAGACGTCGAAAGAAAATCTAAAAAGCCATGGCACTAAGGAAAACCAAGGAAAAATAATTAAAAACTAAAGACAGCGAACGAGATAAACGTAGAAAATTTTCAAAGCAAGGGGGATGAAGGAAATAAGGAAAAACTTTAAAAAATAGCGACGGCAAACTACAACGAAGACGCAGAAAGAAGATCTCAAAAGCGATGGCAGAGAAGGCAGAGAAGAAATAGTGGAAAAAAAAGACAGCAAAGGGAATAAAAGTAGGCACAGAAAGAACATTTCAAGAGCAGACCGAGACAGAAAATTCAAAAAGCGAGGGCACGAAGGAAAGACAAGAAATAATTAAAAAAGAAAGGCAGACAAAAAAAAGACTGCAAACGGGATGGAAGTAGACAGCGAATTTTAAAAGCAACGGTGATTAAGGAAATAGGGAAAAAGATTTAAAAATAGCAACGGCAAACTACAACAGAGACCTAGAAAGAAAACCTATACAGCGACTGCACATAAGAAAGAGAAGAAATAGTAAAAAAGGACAGCAAAGGGAATAAAAGCAGGCATGGAAACAATTTGTCAAACACGGTAGGCATTGGGAAATAAAGGAAAAAATGATGAAATCGGAACAGCAAAGTGAAACAGAGATGCAGAAAGAAAATTTAAAAAGCGAGGGCACTAAGGAACGACAAGAAATAATTTTAAAAACCCAGCAAAGGGCATAAAAGCGGGCATCGAAAGAACATTTAAAAAGCGTGGGGGATTTGGGAAAGGAAGAGAAAAATGAGGAAATAGGGACCGCAAACTAAAAGAGACGTAGAAAGAGAATTTAAAAAACGACTGCGCTGAGGAAAGACGAGAAATAATTAAAAGAAGAGACAGCGAACGGGATAGAAGTAGAAAATGTAAAAAGCAATGGGGATTAGGGAAAGAAACCAAAAGAATTTAAAAGCCGGGACAGCGAACTAAAAGAGATGTAGAAAGAAAATTTGAAAAGCCACGGCGCTAATAAAGACAAGAAATAACTAAAAAATAAAGACAGCGAACGGAATAAAAGCAGACGGAAAATTTTAGAAGCAAATAGGATTAGGGAAATAAGGAAGAAATTGAAGCGTAGCAACATTGACCTAAAACAGGTAGGTAGGGAAAAAATCTAAAAAGCGATGGCACTGAGGCAAACCAAGAAAAAATAACTGGAAAGACAGCAAACAGAGTAAAAGTAGACAGAAAAGTTAAAAAGCAACTAAGGGCACTAAGGAAAAACAAGAAAAAATACTTTAAAAATAAAGAATGTGAATGAGATAGAGGTAGAAAATTTAAAAAGCCAAGAGATTAATAGAGGAAAGAACTGGACGAGAGGGAAAGCAAACTGAAACTCAGACATGGACAGAAAATCTAAAAGGCAACGGCACTAAGGAAAGACAAGAAATAATTAGAAAGAAAGATATCGAAGGGAAAAAAAGTAGGCGTAGAAAACACATTTTAAAAGCGATGGGAATTGGGGGGGGAAAGGGGAAAAAAAACCAAACAGGGAGAGCAAACTAAAACAGAGGTTGAGAGAAAAATTTAAAAGCGGCGGCACTAAGGAAAGAGAAGAAATCATTAAAGAATAAAGGCAGTGAACGGGATAAAAGTCAAACAGAAAGTGTTAAAAGCCGCGGGGATTAAAGAAATGAGGAAAAAATTTAAAAGTGGCGACGGCGAACTAAAACGGAGACGTCGAAAGAAAATCTAAAAAGCCATGGCACTAAGGAAAACCAAGGAAAAATAATTAAAAACTAAAGACAGCGAACGAGATAAACGTAGAAAATTTTCAAAGCAAGGGGGATGAAGGAAATAAGGAAAAACTTTAAAAAATAGCGACGGCAAACTACAACGAAGACGCAGAAAGAAGATCTCAAAAGCGATGGCACAGAAGGCAGAGAAGAAATAGTGGAAAAAAAAGACAGCAAAGGGAATAAAAGTAGGCACAGAAAGAACATTTCAAGAGCAGACCGAGACAGAAAATTCAAAAAGCGAGGGCACGAAGGAAAGACAAGAAATAATTAAAAAAGAAAGGCAGACAAAAAAAAGACTGCAAACGGGATGGAAGTAGACAGCGAATTTTAAAAGCAACGGTGATTAAGGAAATAGGGAAAAAGATTTAAAAATAGCAACGGCAAACTACAACAGAGACCTAGAAAGAAAACCTATACAGCGACTGCACATAAGAAAGAGAAGAAATAGTAAAAAAGGACACCAAAGGGAATAAAAGCAGGCATGGAAACAATTTGTCAAACACGGTAGGCATTGGGAAATAAAGGAAAAAATGATGAAATCGGAACAGCAAAGTGAAACAGAGATGCAGAAAGAAAATTTAAAAAGCGAGGGCACTAAGGAACGACAAGAAATAATTTTAAAAACCCAGCAAAGGGCATAAAAGCGGGCATCGAAAGAACATTTAAAAAGCGTGGGGGATTTGGGAAAGGAAGAGAAAAATGAGGAAATAGGGACCGCAAACTAAAAGAGACGTAGAAAGAGAATTTAAAAAACGACTGCGCTGAGGAAAGACAAGAAATAATTAAAAGAAGAGACAGCGAACGGGATAGAAGTAGAAAATGTAAAAAGCAATGGGGATTAGGGAAAGAAACCAAAAGAATTTAAAAGCCGGGACAGCGAACTAAAAGAGATGTAGAAAGAAAATTTGAAAAGCCACGGCGCTAATAAAGACAAGAAATAACTAAAAAATAAAGACAGCGAACGGAATAAAAGCAGACGGAAAATTTTAGAAGCAAATAGGATTAGGGAAATAAGGAAGAAATTGAAGCGTAGCAACATTGACCTAAAACAGGTAGGTAGGGAAAAAATCTAAAAAGCGATGGCACTGAGGCAAACCAAGAAAAAATAACTGGAAAGACAGCAAACAGAGTAAAAGTAGACAGAAAAGTTAAAAAGCAACTAAGGGCACTAAGGAAAAACAAGAAAAAATACTTTAAAAATAAAGAATGTGAATGAGATAGAGGTAGAAAATTTAAAAAGCCAAGAGATTAATAGAGGAAAGAACTGGACGAGAGGGAAAGCAAACTGAAACTCAGACATGGACAGAAAATCTAAAAGGCAACGGCACTAAGGAAAGACAAGAAATAATTAGAAAGAAAGATATCGAAGGGAAAAAAAGTAGGCGTAGAAAACACATTTTAAAAGCGATGGGAATTGGGGGGGGAAAGGGGAAAAAAAACCAAACAGGGAGAGCAAACTAAAACAGAGGTTGAGAGAAAAATTTAAAAGCGGCGGCACTAAGGAAAGAGAAGAAATCATTAAAGAATAAAGGCAGTGAACGGGATAAAAGTCAAACAGAAAGTGTTAAAAGCCGCGGGGATTAAAGAAATGAGGAAAAAATTTAAAAGTGGCGACGGCGAACTAAAACGGAGACGTCGAAAGAAAATCTAAAAAGCCATGGCACTAAGGAAAACCAAGGAAAAATAATTAAAAACTAAAGACAGCGAACGAGATAAACGTAGAAAATTTTCAAAGCAAGGGGGATGAAGGAAATAAGGAAAAACTTTAAAAAATAGCGACGGCAAACTACAACGAAGACGCAGAAAGAAGATCTCAAAAGCGATGGCACAGAAGGCAGAGAAGAAATAGTGGAAAAAAAAGACAGCAAAGGGAATAAAAGTAGGCACAGAAAGAACATTTCAAGAGCAGACCGAGACAGAAAATTCAAAAAGCGAGGGCACGAAGGAAAGACAAGAAATAATTAAAAAAGAAAGGCAGACAAAAAAAAGACTGCAAACGGGATGGAAGTAGACAGCGAATTTTAAAAGCAACGGTGATTAAGGAATAGGGAAAAAGATTTAAAAATAGCAACGGCAAACTACAACAGAGACCTAGAAAGAAAACCTATACAGCGACTGCACATAAGAAAGAGAAGAAATAGTAAAAAAGGACAGCAAAGGGAATAAAAGCAGGCATGGAAACAACTTGTCAAACACGGTAGGCATTAGGGAAATAAAGGAAAAAATTATGAAATCGGAACAGCAAAGTGAAACAGAGATGCAGAAAGAAAATTTAAAAAGCGAGGGCACTAAGGAACGACAAGAAATAATTTTAAAAACCCAGCAAAGGGCATAAAAGCGGGCATCGAAAGAACATTTAAAAAGCGTGGGGGATTTGGGAAAGGAAGAGAAAAATGAGGAAATAGGGACCGCAAACTAAAAGAGACGTAGAAAGAGAATTTAAAAAACGACTGCGCTGAGGAAGGACAAGAAATAATTAAAAGAAGAGACAGCGAACGGGATAGAAGTAGAAAATGTAAAAAGCAATGGGGATTAGGGAAAGAAACCAAAAGAATTTAAAAGCCGGGACAGCGAACTAAAAGAGATGTAGAAAGAAAATTTGAAAAGCTACGGCGCTAATAAAGACAAGAAATAACTAAAAAATAAAGACAGCGAACGGAATAAAAGCAGATGGAAAATTTTAGAAGCAAATAGGATTAGGGAAATAAGGAAGAAATTGAAGCGTAGCAACATTGACCTAAAACAGGTAGGTAGGGAAAAAATCTAAAAAGCGATGGCACTGAGGCAAACCAAGAAAAAATAACTGGAAAGACAGCAAACAGAGTAAAAGTAGACAGAAAAGTTAAAAAGCAACTAAGGGCACTAAGGAAAAACAAGAAAAAATACTTTAAAAATAAAGAATGTGAATGAGATAGAGGTAGAAAATTTAAAAAGCCAAGAGATTAATAGAGGAAAGAACTGGACGAGAGGGAAAGCAAACTGAAACTCAGACATGGACAGAAAATCTAAAAGGCAACGGCACTAAGGAAAGACAAGAAATAATTAGAAAGAAAGATATCGAAGGGAAAAAAAGTAGGCGTAGAAAACACATTTTAAAAGCGATGGGAATTGGGGGGGGAAAGGGGAAAAAAAACCAAACAGGGAGAGCAAACTAAAACAGAGGTTGAGAGAAAAATTTAAAAGCGGCGGCACTAAGGAAAGAGAAGAAATCATTAAAGAATAAAGGCAGTGAACGGCATAAAAGTCAAACAGAAAGTGTTAAAAGCCGCGGGGATTAAAGAAATGAGGAAAACATTTAAAAGTGGCGACGGCGAACTAAAACGGAGACGTCAAAAGAAAATCTAAAAAGCCATGGCACTAAGGAAAACCAAGGAAAAATAATTAAAAACTAAAGACAGCGAACGAGATAAACGTAGAAAATTTTCAAAGCAAGGGGGATGGATGAAGGAAATAAGGAAAAACTTTAAAAAATAGCGACGGCAAACTACAACGAAGACGCAGAAAGAAGATCTCAAAAGCGATGGCACAGAAGGCAGAGAAGAAATAGTGGAAAAAAAAGACAGCAAAGGGAATAAAAGTAGGCACAGAAAGAACATTTCAAGAGCAGACCGAGACAGAAAATTCAAAAAGCGAGGGCACGAAGGAAAGACAAGAAATAATTAAAAAAGCAAGGCAGACAAAAAAAAGACTGCAAACGGGATGGAAGTAGACAGCGAATTTTAAAAGCAACGGTGATTAAGGAAATAGGGAAAAAGATTTAAAAATAGCAACGGCAAACTACAACAGAGACCTAGAAAGAAAACCTATACAGCGACTGCACATAAGAAAGAGAAGAAATAGTAAAAAAGGACAGCAAAGGGAATAAAAGCAGGCATGGAAACAATTTGTCAAACACGGTAGGCATTGGGAAATAAAGGAAAAAATGATGAAATCGGAACAGCAAAGTGAAACAGAGATGCAGAAAGAAAATTTAAAAAGCGAGGGCACTAAGGAACGACAAGAAATAATTTTAAAAACCCAGCAAAGGGCATAAAAGCGGGCATCGAAAGAACATTTAAAAAGCGTGGGGGATTTGGGAAAGGAAGAGAAAAATGAGGAAATAGGGACCGCAAACTAAAAGAGACGTAGAAAGAGAATTTAAAAAACGACTGCGCTGAGGAAAGACAAGAAATAATTAAAAGAAGAGACAGCGAACGGGATAGAAGTAGAAAATGTAAAAAGCAATGGGGATTAGGGAAAGAAACCAAAAGAATTTAAAAGCCGGGACAGCGAACTAAAAGAGATGTAGAAAGAAAATTTGAAAAGCCACGGCGCTAATAAAGACAAGAAATAACTAAAAAATAAAGACAGCGAACGGAATAAAAGCAGACGGAAAATTTTAGAAGCAAATAGGATTAGGGAAATAAGGAAGAAATTGAAGCGTAGCAACATTGACCTAAAACAGGTAGGTAGGGAAAAAATCTAAAAAGCGATGGCACTGAGGCAAACCAAGAAAAAATAACTGGAAAGACAGCAAACAGAGTAAAAGTAGACAGAAAAGTTAAAAAGCAACTAAGGGCACTAAGGAAAAACAAGAAAAAATACTTTAAAAATAAAGAATGTGAATGAGATAGAGGTAGAAAATTTAAAAAGCCAAGAGATTAATAGAGGAAAGAACTGGACGAGAGGGAAAGCAAACTGAAACTCAGACATGGACAGAAAATCTAAAAGGCAACGGCACTAAGGAAAGACAAGAAATAATTAGAAAGAAAGATATCGAAGGGAAAAAAAGTAGATGTAGAAAACACATTTTAAAAGCGATGGGAATTGGGGGGGGAAAGGGGAAAAAAAACCAAACAGGGAGAGCAAACTAAAACAGAGGTTGAGAGAAAAATTTAAAAGCGGCGGCACTAAGGAAAGAGAAGAAATCATTAAAGAATAAAGGCAGTGAACGGGATAAAAGTCAAACAGAAAGTGTTAAAAGCCGCGGGGATTAAAGAAATGAGGAAAAAATTTAAAAGTGGCGACGGCGAACTAAAACGGAGACGTCGAAAGAAAATCTAAAAAGCCATGGCACTAAGGAAAACCAAGGAAAAATAATTAAAAACTAAAGACAGCGAACGAGATAAACGTAGAAAATTTTCAAAGCAAGGGGGATGAAGGAAATAAGGAAAAACTTTAAAAAATAGCGACGGCAAACTACAACGAAGACGCAGAAAGAAGATCTCAAAAGCGATGGCACAGAAGGCAGAGAAGAAATAGTGGAAAAAAAAGACAGCAAAGGGAATAAAAGTAGGCACAGAAAGAACATTTCAAGAGCAGACCGAGACAGAAAATTCAAAAAGCGAGGGCACGAAGGAAAGACAAGAAATAATTAAAAAAGAAAGGCAGACAAAAAAAAGACTGCAAACGGGATGGAAGTAGACAGCGAATTTTAAAAGCAACGGTGATTAAGGAATAGGGAAAAAGATTTAAAAATAGCAACGGCAAACTACAACAGAGACCTAGAAAGAAAACCTATACAGCGACTGCACATAAGAAAGAGAAGAAATAGTAAAAAAGGACAGCAAAGGGAATAAAAGCAGGCATGGAAACAACTTGTCAAACACGGTAGGCATTAGGGAAATAAAGGAAAAAATTATGAAATCGGAACAGCAAAGTGAAACAGAGATGCAGAAAGAAAATTTAAAAAGCGAGGGCACTAAGGAACGACAAGAAATAATTTTAAAAACCCAGCAAAGGGCATAAAAGCGGGCATCGAAAGAACATTTAAAAAGCGTGGGGGATTTGGGAAAGGAAGAGAAAAATGAGGAAATAGGGACCGCAAACTAAAAGAGACGTAGAAAGAGAATTTAAAAAACGACTGCGCTGAGGAAGGACAAGAAATAATTAAAAGAAGAGACAGCGAACGGGATAGAAGTAGAAAATGTAAAAAGCAATGGGGATTAGGGAAAGAAACCAAAAGAATTTAAAAGCCGGGACAGCGAACTAAAAGAGATGTAGAAAGAAAATTTGAAAAGCTACGGCGCTAATAAAGACAAGAAATAACTAAAAAATAAAGACAGCGAACGGAATAAAAGCAGATGGAAAATTTTAGAAGCAAATAGGATTAGGGAAATAAGGAAGAAATTGAAGCGTAGCAACATTGACCTAAAACAGGTAGGTAGGGAAAAAATCTAAAAAGCGATGGCACTGAGGCAAACCAAGAAAAAATAACTGGAAAGACAGCAAACAGAGTAAAAGTAGACAGAAAAGTTAAAAAGCAACTAAGGGCACTAAGGAAAAACAAGAAAAAATACTTTAAAAATAAAGAATGTGAATGAGATAGAGGTAGAAAATTTAAAAAGCCAAGAGATTAATAGAGGAAAGAACTGGACGAGAGGGAAAGCAAACTGAAACTCAGACATGGACAGAAAATCTAAAAGGCAACGGCACTAAGGAAAGACAAGAAATAATTAGAAAGAAAGATATCGAAGGGAAAAAAAGTAGGCGTAGAAAACACATTTTAAAAGCGATGGGAATTGGGGGGGGAAAGGGGAAAAAAAAACCAAACAGGGAGAGCAAACTAAAACAGAGGTTGAGAGAAAAATTTAAAAGCGGCGGCACTAAGGAAAGAGAAGAAATCATTAAAGAATAAAGGCAGTGAACGGCATAAAAGTCAAACAGAAAGTGTTAAAAGCCGCGGGGATTAAAGAAATGAGGAAAACATTTAAAAGTGGCGACGGCGAACTAAAACGGAGACGTCGAAAGAAAATCTAAAAAGCCATGGCACTAAGGAAAACCAAGGAAAAATAATTAAAAACTAAAGACAGCGAACGAGATAAACGTAGAAAATTTTCAAAGCAAGGGGGATGGATGAAGGAAATAAGGAAAAACTTTAAAAAATAGCGACGGCAAACTACAACGAAGACGCAGAAAGAAGATCTCAAAAGCGATGGCACAGAAGGCAGAGAAGAAATAGTGGAAAAAAAAGACAGCAAAGGGAATAAAAGTAGGCACAGAAAGAACATTTCAAGAGCAGACCGAGACAGAAAATTCAAAAAGCGAGGGCACGAAGGAAAGACAAGAAATAATTAAAAAAGCAAGGCAGACAAAAAAAAGACTGCAAACGGGATGGAAGTAGACAGCGAATTTTAAAAGCAACGGTGATTAAGGAAATAGGGAAAAAGATTTAAAAATAGCAACGGCAAACTACAACAGAGACCTAGAAAGAAAACCTATACAGCGACTGCACATAAGAAAGAGAAGAAATAGTAAAAAAGGACAGCAAAGGGAATAAAAGCAGGCATGGAAACAATTTGTCAAACACGGTAGGCATTGGGAAATAAAGGAAAAAATGATGAAATCGGAACAGCAAAGTGAAACAGAGATGCAGAAAGAAAATTTAAAAAGCGAGGGCACTAAGGAACGACAAGAAATAATTTTAAAAACCCAGCAAAGGGCATAAAAGCGGGCATCGAAAGAACATTTAAAAAGCGTGGGGGATTTGGGAAAGGAAGAGAAAAATGAGGAAATAGGGACCGCAAACTAAAAGAGACGTAGAAAGAGAATTTAAAAAACGACTGCGCTGAGGAAAGACAAGAAATAATTAAAAGAAGAGACAGCGAACGGGATAGAAGTAGAAAATGTAAAAAGCAATGGGGATTAGGGAAAGAAACCAAAAGAATTTAAAAGCCGGGACAGCGAACTAAAAGAGATGTAGAAAGAAAATTTGAAAAGCCACGGCGCTAATAAAGACAAGAAATAACTAAAAAATAAAGACAGCGAACGGAATAAAAGCAGACGGAAAATTTTAGAAGCAAATAGGATTAGGGAAATAAGGAAGAAATTGAAGCGTAGCAACATTGACCTAAAACAGGTAGGTAGGGAAAAAATCTAAAAAGCGATGGCACTGAGGCAAACCAAGAAAAAATAACTGGAAAGACAGCAAACAGAGTAAAAGTAGACAGAAAAGTTAAAAAGCAACTAAGGGCACTAAGGAAAAACAAGAAAAAATACTTTAAAAATAAAGAATGTGAATGAGATAGAGGTAGAAAATTTAAAAAGCCAAGAGATTAATAGAGGAAAGAACTGGACGAGAGGGAAAGCAAACTGAAACTCAGACATGGACAGAAAATCTAAAAGGCAACGGCACTAAGGAAAGACAAGAAATAATTAGAAAGAAAGATATCGAAGGGAAAAAAAGTAGATGTAGAAAACACATTTTAAAAGCGATGGGAATTGGGGGGGGAAAGGGGAAAAAAAACCAAACAGGGAGAGCAAACTAAAACAGAGGTTGAGAGAAAAATTTAAAAGCGGCGGCACTAAGGAAAGAGAAGAAATCATTAAAGAATAAAGGCAGTGAACGGGATAAAAGTCAAACAGAAAGTGTTAAAAGCCGCGGGGATTAAAGAAATGAGGAAAAAATTTAAAAGTGGCGACGGCGAACTAAAACGGAGACGTCGAAAGAAAATCTAAAAAGCCATGGCACTAAGGAAAACCAAGGAAAAATAATTAAAAACTAAAGACAGCGAACGAGATAAACGTAGAAAATTTTCAAAGCAAGGGGGATGAAGGAAATAAGGAAAAACTTTAAAAAATAGCGACGGCAAACTACAACGAAGACGCAGAAAGAAGATCTCAAAAGCGATGGCACAGAAGGCAGAGAAGAAATAGTGGAAAAAAAAGACAGCAAAGGGAATAAAAGTAGGCACAGAAAGAACATTTCAAGAGCAGACCGAGACAGAAAATTCAAAAAGCGAGGGCACGAAGGAAAGACAAGAAATAATTAAAAAAGAAAGGCAGACAAAAAAAAGACTGCAAACGGGATGGAAGTAGACAGCGAATTTTAAAAGCAACGGTGATTAAGGAATAGGGAAAAAGATTTAAAAATAGCAACGGCAAACTACAACAGAGACCTAGAAAGAAAACCTATACAGCGACTGCACATAAGAAAGAGAAGAAATAGTAAAAAAGGACAGCAAAGGGAATAAAAGCAGGCATGGAAACAACTTGTCAAACACGGTAGGCATTAGGGAAATAAAGGAAAAAATTATGAAATCGGAACAGCAAAGTGAAACAGAGATGCAGAAAGAAAATTTAAAAAGCGAGGGCACTAAGGAACGACAAGAAATAATTTTAAAAACCCAGCAAAGGGCATAAAAGCGGGCATCGAAAGAACATTTAAAAAGCGTGGGGGATTTGGGAAAGGAAGAGAAAAATGAGGAAATAGGGACCGCAAACTAAAAGAGACGTAGAAAGAGAATTTAAAAAACGACTGCGCTGAGGAAGGACAAGAAATAATTAAAAGAAGAGACAGCGAACGGGATAGAAGTAGAAAATGTAAAAAGCAATGGGGATTAGGGAAAGAAACCAAAAGAATTTAAAAGCCGGGACAGCGAACTAAAAGAGATGTAGAAAGAAAATTTGAAAAGCTACGGCGCTAATAAAGACAAGAAATAACTAAAAAATAAAGACAGCGAACGGAATAAAAGCAGATGGAAAATTTTAGAAGCAAATAGGATTAGGGAAATAAGGAAGAAATTGAAGCGTAGCAACATTGACCTAAAACAGGTAGGTAGGGAAAAAATCTAAAAAGCGATGGCACTGAGGCAAACCAAGAAAAAATAACTGGAAAGACAGCAAACAGAGTAAAAGTAGACAGAAAAGTTAAAAAGCAACTAAGGGCACTAAGGAAAAACAAGAAAAAATACTTTAAAAATAAAGAATGTGAATGAGATAGAGGTAGAAAATTTAAAAAGCCAAGAGATTAATAGAGGAAAGAACTGGACGAGAGGGAAAGCAAACTGAAACTCAGACATGGACAGAAAATCTAAAAGGCAACGGCACTAAGGAAAGACAAGAAATAATTAGAAAGAAAGATATCGAAGGGAAAAAAAGTAGATGTAGAAAACACATTTTAAAAGCGATGGGAATTGGGGGGGGAAAGGGGAAAAAAAACCAAACAGGGAGAGCAAACTAAAACAGAGGTTGAGAGAAAAATTTAAAAGCGGCGGCACTAAGGAAAGAGAAGAAATCATTAAAGAATAAAGGCAGTGAACGGGATAAAAGTCAAACAGAAAGTGTTAAAAGCCGCGGGGATTAAAGAAATGAGGAAAAAATTTAAAAGTGGCGACGGCGAACTAAAACGGAGACGTCGAAAGAAAATCTAAAAAGCCATGGCACTAAGGAAAACCAAGGAAAAATAATTAAAAACTAAAGACAGCGAACGAGATAAACGTAGAAAATTTTCAAAGCAAGGGGGATGAAGGAAATAAGGAAAAACTTTAAAAAATAGCGACGGCAAACTACAACGAAGACGCAGAAAGAAGATCTCAAAAGCGATGGCACAGAAGGCAGAGAAGAAATAGTGGAAAAAAAAGACAGCAAAGGGAATAAAAGTAGGCACAGAAAGAACATTTCAAGAGCAGACCGAGACAGAAAATTCAAAAAGCGAGGGCACGAAGGAAAGACAAGAAATAATTAAAAAAGAAAGGCAGACAAAAAAAAGACTGCAAACGGGATGGAAGTAGACAGCGAATTTTAAAAGCAACGGTGATTAAGGAATAGGGAAAAAGATTTAAAAATAGCAACGGCAAACTACAACAGAGACCTAGAAAGAAAACCTATACAGCGACTGCACATAAGAAAGAGAAGAAATAGTAAAAAAGGACAGCAAAGGGAATAAAAGCAGGCATGGAAACAACTTGTCAAACACGGTAGGCATTAGGGAAATAAAGGAAAAAATTATGAAATTGGAACAGCAAAGTGAAACAGAGATGCAGAAAGAAAATTTAAAAAGCGAGGGCACTAAGGAACGACAAGAAATAATTTTAAAAACCCAGCAAAGGGCATAAAAGCGGGCATCGAAAGAACATTTAAAAAGCATGGGGGATTTGGGAAAGGAAGAGAAAAATGAGGAAATAGGGACCGCGAACTAAAAGAGACGTAGAAAGAGAATTTAAAAAACGACTGCGCTAAGGAAAGACGAGAAATAATTAAAAGAAGAGACAGCGAAATAAAGACAGCGAAGGGGATAGAAGTAGAAAATGTAAAAAGCAATGGGGATTAGGGAAAGAAACCAAAAGAATTTAAAAGCCGGGACAGCGAACTAAAAGAGATGTAGAAAGAAAATTTGAAAAGCCACGGCGCTAATAAAGACAAGAAATAACTAAAAAATAAAGACAGCGAACGGAATAAAAGCAGATGGAAAATTTTAGAAGCAAATAGGATTAGGGAAATAAGGAAGAAATTGAAGCGTAGCAACATTGACCTAAAACAGGTAGGTAGGGAAAAAATCTAAAAAGCGATGGCACTGAGGCAAACCAAGAAAAAATAACTGGAAAGACAGCAAACAGAGTAAAAGTAGACAGAAAAGTTAAAAAGCAACTAAGGGCACTAAGGAAAAACAAGAAAAAATACTTTAAAAATAAAGAATGTGAATGAGATAGAGGTAGAAAATTTAAAAAGCCAAGAGATTAATAGAGGAAAGAACTGGACGAGAGGGAAAGCAAACTGAAACTCAGACATGGACAGAAAATCTAAAAGGCAACGGCACTAAGGAAAGACAAGAAATAATTAGAAAGAAAGATATCGAAGGGAAAAAAAGTAGATGTAGAAAACACATTTTAAAAGCGATGGGAATTGGGGGGGGAAAGGGGAAAAAAAACCAAACAGGGAGAGCAAACTAAAACAGAGGTTGAGAGAAAAATTTAAAAGCGGCGGCACTAAGGAAAGAGAAGAAATCATTAAAGAATAAAGGCAGTGAACGGGATAAAAGTCAAACAGAAAGTGTTAAAAGCCGCGGGGATTAAAGAAATGAGGAAAAAATTTAAAAGTGGCGACGGCGAACTAAAACGGAGACGTCGAAAGAAAATCTAAAAAGCCATGGCACTAAGGAAAACCAAGGAAAAATAATTAAAAACTAAAGACAGCGAACGAGATAAACGTAGAAAATTTTCAAAGCAAGGGGGATGAAGGAAATAAGGAAAAACTTTAAAAAATAGCGACGGCAAACTACAACGAAGACGCAGAAAGAAGATCTCAAAAGCGATGGCACAGAAGGCAGAGAAGAAATAATGGAAAAAAAAGACAGCAAAGGGAATAAAAGTAGGCACAGAAAGAACATTTCAAGAGCAGACCGAGACAGAAAATTCAAAAAGCGAGGGCACGAAGGAAAGACAAGAAATAATTAAAAAAGCAAGGCAGACAAAAAAAAGACTGCAAACGGGATGGAAGTAGACAGCGAATTTTAAAAGCAACGGTGATTAAGGAAATAGGGAAAAAGATTTAAAAATAGCAACGGCAAACTACAACAGAGACCTAGAAAGAAAACCTATACAGCGACTGCACATAAGAAAGAGAAGAAATAGTAAAAAAGGACAGCAAAGGGAATAAAAGCAGGCATGGAAACAACTTGTCAAACACGGTAGGCATTAGGGAAATAAAGGAAAAAATGATGAAATCGGAACAGCAAAGTGAAACAGAGATGCAGAAAGAAAATTTAAAAAGCAAGGGCACTAAGGAACGACAAGAAATAATTTTAAAAACCCAGCAAAGGGCATAAAAGCGGGCATCGAAAGAACATTTAAAAAGCGTGGGGGATTTGGGAAAGGAAGAGAAAAATGAGGAAATAGGGACCGCAAACTAAAAGAGACGTAGAAAGAGAATTTAAAAAACGACTGCGCTGAGGAAAGACAAGAAATAATTAAAAGAAGAGACAGCGAAGGGGATAGAAGTAGAAAATGTAAAAAGCAATGGGGATTAGGGAAAGAAACCAAAAGAATTTAAAAGCCGGGACAGCGAACTAAAAGAGATGTAGAAAGAAAATTTGAAAAGCCACGGCGCTAATAAAGACAAGAAATAACTAAAAAATAAAGACAGCAAACGGAATAAAAGCAGACGGAAAATTTTAGAAGCAAATAGGATTAGGGAAATAAGGAAGAAATTGAAGCGTAGCAACATTGACCTAAAACAGGTAGGTAGGGAAAAAATCTAAAAAGCGATGGCACTGAGGCAAACCAAGAAAAAATAACTGGAAAGACAGCAAACAGAGTAAAAGTAGACAGAAAAGTTAAAAAGCAACTAAGGGCACTAAGGAAAAACAAGAAAAAATACTTTAAAAATAAAGAATGTGAATGAGATAGAGGTAGAAAATTTAAAAAGCCAAGAGATTAATAGAGGAAAGAACTGGACGAGAGGGAAAGCAAACTGAAACTCAGACATGGACAGAAAATCTAAAAGGCAACGGCACTAAGGAAAGACAAGAAATAATTAGAAAGAAAGATATCGAAGGGAAAAAAAGTAGGCGTAGAAAACACATTTTAAAAGCGATGGGAATTGGGGGGGGAAAGGGGAAAAAAAACCAAACAGGGAGAGCAAACTAAAACAGAGGTTGAGAGAAAAATTTAAAAGCGGCGGCACTAAGGAAAGAGAAGAAATCATTAAAGAATAAAGGCAGTGAACGGCATAAAAGTCAAACAGAAAGTGTTAAAAGCCGCGGGGATTAAAGAAATGAGGAAAAAATTTAAAAGTGGCGACGGCGAACTAAAACGGAGACGTCGAAAGAAAATCTAAAAAGCCATGGCACTAAGGAAAACCAAGGAAAAATAATTAAAAACTAAAGACAGCGAACGAGATAAACGTAGAAAATTTTCAAAGCAAGGGGGATGAAGGAAATAAGGAAAAACTTTAAAAAATAGCGACGGCAAACTACAACGAAGACGCAGAAAGAAGATCTCAAAAGCGATGGCACAGAAGGCAGAGAAGAAATAGTGGAAAAAAAAGACAGCAAAGGGAATAAAAGTAGGCACAGAAAGAACATTTCAAGAGCAGACCGAGACAGAAAATTCAAAAAGCGAGGGCACGAAGGAAAGACAAGAAATAATTAAAAAAGAAAGGCAGACAAAAAAAAGACTGCAAACGGGATGGAAGTAGACAGCGAATTTTAAAAGCAACGGTGATTAAGGAATAGGGAAAAAGATTTAAAAATAGCAACGGCAAACTACAACAGAGACCTAGAAAGAAAACCTATACAGCGACTGCACATAAGAAAGAGAAGAAATAGTAAAAAAGGACAGCAAAGGGAATAAAAGCAGGCATGGAAACAACTTGTCAAACACGGTAGGCATTAGGGAAATAAAGGAAAAAATTATGAAATCGGAACAGCAAAGTGAAACAGAGATGCAGAAAGAAAATTTAAAAAGCGAGGGCACTAAGGAACGACAAGAAATAATTTTAAAAACCCAGCAAAGGGCATAAAAGCGGGCATCGAAAGAACATTTAAAAAGCGTGGGGGATTTGGGAAAGGAAGAGAAAAATGAGGAAATAGGGACCGCAAACTAAAAGAGACGTAGAAAGAGAATTTAAAAAACGACTGCGCTGAGGAAAGACAAGAAATAATTAAAAGAAGAGACAGCGAACGGGATAGAAGTAGAAAATGTAAAAAGCAATGGGGATTAGGGAAAGAAACCAAAAGAATTTAAAAGCCGGGACAGCGAACTAAAAGAGATGTAGAAAGAAAATTTGAAAAGCCACGGCGCTAATAAAGACAAGAAATAACTAAAAAATAAAGACAGCGAACGGAATAAAAGCAGATGGAAAATTTTAGAAGCAAATAGGATTAGGGAAATAAGGAAGAAATTGAAGCGTAGCAACATTGACCTAAAACAGGTAGGTAGGGAAAAAATCTAAAAAGCGATGGCACTGAGGCAAACCAAGAAAAAATAACTGGAAAGACAGCAAACAGAGTAAAAGTAGACAGAAAAGTTAAAAAGCAACTAAGGGCACTAAGGAAAAACAAGAAAAAATACTTTAAAAATAAAGAATGTGAATGAGATAGAGGTAGAAAATTTAAAAAGCCAAGAGATTAATAGAGGAAAGAACTGGACGAGAGGGAAAGCAAACTGAAACTCAGACATGGACAGAAAATCTAAAAGGCAACGGCACTAAGGAAAGACAAGAAATAATTAGAAAGAAAGATATCGAAGGGAAAAAAAGTAGATGTAGAAAACACATTTTAAAAGCGATGGGAATTGGGGGGGAAAGGGGAAAAAAAACCAAACAGGGAGAGCAAACTAAAACAGAGGTTGAGAGAAAAATTTAAAAGCGGCGGCACTAAGGAAAGAGAAGAAATCATTAAAGAATAAAGGCAGTGAACGGCATAAAAGTCAAACAGAAAGTGTTAAAAGCCGCGGGGATTAAAGAAATGAGGAAAAAATTTAAAAGTGGCGACGGCGAACTAAAACGGAGACGTCGAAAGAAAATCTAAAAAGCCATGGCACTAAGGAAAACCAAGGAAAAATAATTAAAAACTAAAGACAGCGAACGAGATAAACGTAGAAAATTTTCAAAGCAAGGGGGATGAAGGAAATAAGGAAAAACTTTAAAAAATAGCGACGGCAAACTACAACGAAGACGCAGAAAGAAGATCTCAAAAGCGGTGGCACAGAAGGCAGAGAAGAAATAATGGAAAAAAAAGACAGCAAAGGGAATAAAAGTAGGCACAGAAAGAACATTTCAAGAGCAGACCGAGACAGAAAATTCAAAAAGCGAGGGCACGAAGGAAAGACAAGAAATAATTAAAAAAGAAAGGCAGACAAAAAAAAGACTGCAAACGGGATGGAAGTAGACAGCGAATTTTAAAAGCAACGGTGATTAAGGAAATAGGGAAAAAGATTTAAAAATAGCAACGGCAAACTACAACAGAGACCTAGAAAGAAAACCTATACAGCGACTGCACATAAGAAAGAGAAGAAATAGTAAAAAAGGACAGCAAAGGAATAAAAGCAGGCATGGAAACAACTTGTCAAACACGGTAGGCATTAGGGAAATAAAGGAAAAAATTATGAAATCGGAACAGCAAAGTGAAACAGAGATGCAGAAAGAAAATTTAAAAAGCGAGGGCACTAAGGAACGACAAGAAATAATTTTAAAAACCCAGCAAAGGGCATAAAAGCGGGCATCGAAAGAACATTTAAAAAGCGTGGGGGATTTGGGAAAGGAAGAGAAAAATGAGGAAATAGGGACCGCGAACTAAAAGAGACGTAGAAAGAGAATTTAAAAAACGACTGCGCTGAGGAAAGACAAGAAATAATTAAAAGAAGAGACAGCGAACGGGATAGAAGTAGAAAATGTAAAAAGCAATGGGGATTAGGGAAAGAAACCAAAAGAATTTAAAAGCCGGGACAGCGAACTAAAAGAGATGTAGAAAGAAAATTTGAAAAGCCACGGCGCTAATAAAGACAAGAAATAACTAAAAAATAAAGACAGCGAACGGAATAAAAGCAGACGGAAAATTTTAGAAGCAAATAGGATTAGGGAAATAAGGAAGAAATTGAAGCGTAGCAACATTGACCTAAAACAGGTAGGTAGGGAAAAAATCTAAAAAGCGATGGCACTGAGGCAAACCAAGAAAAAATAACTGGAAAGACAGCAAACAGAGTAAAAGTAGACAGAAGAGTTAAAAAGCAACTAAGGGCACTAAGGAAAAACAAGAAAAAATACTTTAAAAATAAAGAATGTGAATGAGATAGAGGTAGAAAATTTAAAAAGCCAAGAGATTAATAGAGGAAAGAACTGGACGAGAGGGAAAGCAAACTGAAACTCAGACATGGACAGAAAATCTAAAAGGCAACGGCACTAAGGAAAGACAAGAAATAATTAGAAAGAAAGATATCGAAGGGAAAAAAAGTAGATGTAGAAAACACATTTTAAAAGCGATGGGAATTGGGGGGGGAAAGGGGAAAAAAAACCAAACAGGGAGAGCAAACTAAAACAGAGGTTGAGAGAAAAATTTAAAAGCGGCGGCACTAAGGAAAGAGAAGAAATCATTAAAGAATAAAGGCAGTGAACGGCATAAAAGTCAAACAGAAAGTGTTAAAAGCCGCGGGGATTAAAGAAATGAGGAAAAAATTTAAAAGTGGCGACGGCGAACTAAAACGGAGACGTCGAAAGAAAATCTAAAAAGCCATGGCACTAAGGAAAACCAAGGAAAAATAATTAAAAACTAAAGACAGCGAACGAGATAAACGTAGAAAATTTTCAAAGCAAGGGGGATGAAGGAAATAAGGAAAAACTTTAAAAAATAGCGACGGCAAACTACAACGAAGACGCAGAAAGAAGATCTCAAAAGCGGTGGCACAGAAGGCAGAGAAGAAATAATGGAAAAAAAAGACAGCAAAGGGAATAAAAGTAGGCACAGAAAGAACATTTCAAGAGCAGACCGAGACAGAAAATTCAAAAAGCGAGGGCACGAAGGAAAGACAAGAAATAATTAAAAAAGAAAGGCAGACAAAAAAAAGACTGCAAACGGGATGGAAGTAGACAGCGAATTTTAAAAGCAACGGTGATTAAGGAAATAGGGAAAAAGATTTAAAAATAGCAACGGCAAACTACAACAGAGACCTAGAAAGAAAACCTATACAGCGACTGCACATAAGAAAGAGAAGAAATAGTAAAAAAGGACAGCAAAGGGAATAAAAGCAGGCATGGAAACAACTTGTCAAACACGGTAGGCATTAGGGAAATAAAGGAAAAAATTATGAAATCGGAACAGCAAAGTGAAACAGAGATGCAGAAAGAAAATTTAAAAAGCGAGGGCACTAAGGAACGACAAGAAATAATTTTAAAACCCAGCAAAGGGCATAAAAGCGGGCATCGAAAGAACATTTAAAAAGCGTGGGGGATTTGGGAAAGGAAGAGAAAAATGAGGAAATAGGACCGCGAACTAAAAGAGACGTAGAAAGAGAATTTAAAAAACGACTGCGCTGAGGAAAGACAAGAAATAATTAAAAGAAGAGACAGCGAACGGGATAGAAGTAGAAAATGTAAAAAGCAATGGGGATTAGGGAAAGAAACCAAAAGAATTTAAAAGCCGGGACAGCGAACTAAAAGAGATGTAGAAAGAAAATTTGAAAAGCCACGGCGCTAATAAAGACAAGAAATAACTAAAAAATAAAGACAGCGAACGGAATAAAAGCAGACGGAAAATTTTAGAAGCAAATAGGATTAGGGAAATAAGGAAGAAATTGAAGCGTAGCAACATTGACCTAAAACAGGTAGGTAGGGAAAAAATCTAAAAAGCGATGGCACTGAGGCAAACCAAGAAAAAATAACTGGAAAGACAGCAAACAGAGTAAAAGTAGACAGAAGAGTTAAAAAGCAACTAAGGGCACTAAGGAAAAACAAGAAAAAATACTTTAAAAATAAAGAATGTGAATGAGATAGAGGTAGAAAATTTAAAAAGCCAAGAGATTAATAGAGGAAAGAACTGGACGAGAGGGAAAGCAAACTGAAACTCAGACATGGACAGAAAATCTAAAAGGCAACGGCACTAAGGAAAGACAAGAAATAATTAGAAAGAAAGATATCGAAGGGAAAAAAAGTAGATGTAGAAAACACATTTTAAAAGCGATGGGAATTGGGGGGGGGAAAGGGGAAAAAAAACCAAACAGGGAGAGCAAACTAAAACAGAGGTTGAGAGAAAAATTTAAAAGCGGCGGCACTAAGGAAAGAGAAGAAATCATTAAAGAATAAAGGCAGTGAACGGGATAAAAGTCAAACAGAAAGTGTTAAAAGCCGCGGGGATTAAAGAAATGAGGAAAAAATTTAAAAGTGGCGACGGCAAACTAAAACGGAGACGTCGAAAGAAAATCTAAAAAGCCATGGCACTAAGGAAAACCAAGGAAAAATAATTAAAAACTAAAGACAGCGAACGAGATAAACGTAGAAAATTTTCAAAGCAAGGGGGATGAAGGAAATAAGGAAAAACTTTAAAAAATAGCGACGGCAAACTACAACGAAGACGCAGAAAGAAGATCTCAAAAGCGATGGCACAGAAGGCAGAGAAGAAATAGTGGAAAAAAAAGACAGCAAAGGGAATAAAAGTAGGCACAGAAAGAACATTTCAAGAGCAGACCGAGACAGAAAATTCAAAAAGCGAGGGCACGAAGGAAAGACAAGAAATAATTAAAAAAGAAAGGCAGACAAAAAAAAGACTGCAAACGGGATGGAAGTAGACAGCGAATTTTAAAAGCAACGGTGATTAAGGAAATAGGGAAAAAGATTTAAAAATAGCAACGGCAAACTACAACAGAGACCTAGAAAGAAAACCTATACAGCGACTGCACATAAGAAAGAGAAGAAATAGTAAAAAAGGACAGCAAAGGGAATAAAAGCAGGCATGGAAACAACTTGTCAAACACGGTAGGCATTAGGGAAATAAAGGAAAAAATTATGAAATCGGAACAGCAAAGTGAAACAGAGATGCAGAAAGAAAATTTAAAAAGCAAGGGCACTAAGGAATGACAAGAAATAATTTTAAAAACTCAGCGAAGGGCATAAAAGCGGGCATCGAAAGAACATTTAAAAAGCATGGGGGATTTGGGAAAGGAAGAGAAAAATGAGGAAATAGGGACCGCGAACTAAAAGAGACGTAGAAAGAGAATTTAAAAAACGACTGCGCTGAGGAAAGACGAGAAATAATTAAAAGAAGAGACAGCGAACGGGATAGAAGTAGAAAATGTAAAAAGCAATGGGGATTAGGGAAAGAAACCAAAAGAATTTAAAAGCCGGGACAGCGAACTAAAAGAGATGTAGAAAGAAAATTTGAAAAGCCACGGCGCTAATAAAGACAAGAAATAACTAAAAAATAAAGACAGCGAACGGAATAAAAGCAGATGGAAAATTTTAGAAGCAAATAGGATTAGGGAAATAAGGAAGAAATTGAAGCGTAGCAACATTGACCTAAAACAGGTAGGTAGGGAAAAAATCTAAAAAGCGATGGCACTGAGGCAAACCAAGAAAAAATAACTGGAAAGACAGCAAACAGAGTAAAAGTAGACAGAAAAGTTAAAAAGCAACTAAGGGCACTAAGGAAAAACAAGAAAAAATACTTTAAAAATAAAGAATGTGAATGAGATAGAGGTAGAAAATTTAAAAAGCCAAGAGATTAATAGAGGAAAGAACTGGACGAGAGGGAAAGCAAACTGAAACTCAGACATGGACAGAAAATCTAAAAGGCAACGGCACTAAGGAAAGACAAGAAATAATTAGAAAGAAAGATATCGAAGGGAAAAAAAGTAGGCGTAGAAAACACATTTTAAAAGCGATGGGAATTGGGGGGGGAAAGGGGAAAAAAAACCAAACAGGGAGAGCAAACTAAAACAGAGGTTGAGAGAAAAATTTAAAAGCGGCGGCACTAAGGAAAGAGAAGAAATCATTAAAGAATAAAGGCAGTGAACGGGATAAAAGTCAAACAGAAAGTGTTAAAAGCCGCGGGGATTAAAGAAATGAGGAAAAAATTTAAAAGTGGCGACGGCGAACTAAAACGGAGACGTCAAAAGAAAATCTAAAAAGCCATGGCACTAAGGAAAACCAAGGAAAAATAATTAAAAACTAAAGACAGCGAACGAGATAAACGTAGAAAATTTTCAAAGCAAGGGGGATGAAGGAAATAAGGAAAAACTTTAAAAAATAGCGACGGCAAACTACAACGAAGACGCAGAAAGAAGATCTCAAAAGCGGTGGCACAGAAGGCAGAGAAGAAATAATGGAAAAAAAAGACAGCAAAGGGAATAAAAGTAGGCACAGAAAGAACATTTCAAGAGCAGACCGAGACAGAAAATTCAAAAAGCGAGGGCACGAAGGAAAGACAAGAAATAATTAAAAAAGAAAGGCAGACAAAAAAAAGACTGCAAACGGGATGGAAGTAGACAGCGAATTTTAAAAGCAACGGTGATTAAGGAAATAGGGAAAAAGATTTAAAAATAGCAACGGCAAACTACAACAGAGACCTAGAAAGAAAACCTATACAGCGACTGCACATAAGAAAGAGAAGAAATAGTAAAAAAGGACAGCAAAGGGAATAAAAGCAGGCATGGAAACAACTTGTCAAACACGGTAGGCATTAGGGAAATAAAGGAAAAAATTATGAAATCGGAACAGCAAAGTGAAACAGAGATGCAGAAAGAAAATTTAAAAAGCGAGGGCACTAAGGAACGACAAGAAATAATTTTAAAAACCCAGCAAAGGGCATAAAAGCGGGCATCGAAAGAACATTTAAAAAGCGTGGGGGATTTGGGAAAGGAAGAGAAAAATGAGGAAATAGGGACCGCGAACTAAAAGAGACGTAGAAAGAGAATTTAAAAAACGACTGCGCTGAGGAAAGACAAGAAATAATTAAAAGAAGAGACAGCGAACGGGATAGAAGTAGAAAATGTAAAAAGCAATGGGGATTAGGGAAAGAAACCAAAAGAATTTAAAAGCCGGGACAGCGAACTAAAAGAGATGTAGAAAGAAAATTTGAAAAGCCACGGCGCTAATAAAGACAAGAAATAACTAAAAAATAAAGACAGCGAACGGAATAAAAGCAGACGGAAAATTTTAGAAGCAAATAGGATTAGGGAAATAAGGAAGAAATTGAAGCGTAGCAACATTGACCTAAAACAGGTAGGTAGGGAAAAAATCTAAAAAGCGATGGCACTGAGGCAAACCAAGAAAAAATAACTGGAAAGACAGCAAACAGAGTAAAAGTAGACAGAAGAGTTAAAAAGCAACTAAGGGCACTAAGGAAAAAACAAGAAAAAATACTTTAAAAATAAAGAATGTGAATGAGATAGAGGTAGAAAATTTAAAAAGCCAAGAGATTAATAGAGGAAAGAACTGGACGAGAGGGAAAGCAAACTGAAACTCAGACATGGACAGAAAATCTAAAAGGCAACGGCACTAAGGAAAGACAAGAAATAATTAGAAAGAAAGATATCGAAGGGAAAAAAAGTAGATGTAGAAAACACATTTTAAAAGCGATGGGAATTGGGGGGGGGAAAGGGGAAAAAAAACCAAACAGGGAGAGCAAACTAAAACAGAGGTTGAGAGAAAAATTTAAAAGCGGCGGCACTAAGGAAAGAGAAGAAATCATTAAAGAATAAAGGCAGTGAACGGGATAAAAGTCAAACAGAAAGTGTTAAAAGCCGCGGGGATTAAAGAAATGAGGAAAAAATTTAAAAGTGGCGACGGCAAACTAAAACGGAGACGTCGAAAGAAAATCTAAAAAGCCATGGCACTAAGGAAAACCAAGGAAAAATAATTAAAAACTAAAGACAGCGAATGAGATAAACGTAGAAAATTTTCAAAGCAAGGGGGATGAAGGAAATAAGGAAAAACTTTAAAAAATAGCGACGGCAAACTACAACGAAGACGCAGAAAGAAGATCTCAAAAGCGATGGCACAGAAGGCAGAGAAGAAATAGTGGAAAAAAAAGACAGCAAAGGGAATAAAAGTAGGCACAGAAAGAACATTTCAAGAGCAGACCGAGACAGAAAATTCAAAAAGCGAGGGCACGAAGGAAAGACAAGAAATAATTAAAAAAGAAAGGCAGACAAAAAAAAGACTGCAAACGGGATGGAAGTAGACAGCGAATTTTAAAAGCAACGGTGATTAAGGAAATAGGGAAAAAGATTTAAAAATAGCAACGGCAAACTACAACAGAGACCTAGAAAGAAAACCTATACAGCGACTGCACATAAGAAAGAGAAGAAATAGTAAAAAAGGACAGCAAAGGGAATAAAAGCAGGCATGGAAACAACTTGTCAAACACGGTAGGCATTAGGGAAATAAAGGAAAAAATTATGAAATCGGAACAGCAAAGTGAAACAGAGATGCAGAAAGAAAATTTAAAAAGCAAGGGCACTAAGGAATGACAAGAAATAATTTTAAAAACTCAGCGAAGGGCATAAAAGCGGGCATCGAAAGAACATTTAAAAAGCATGGGGGATTTGGGAAAGGAAGAGAAAAATGAGGAAATAGGGACCGCGAACTAAAAGAGACGTAGAAAGAGAATTTAAAAAACGACTGCGCTGAGGAAAGACGAGAAATAATTAAAAGAAGAGACAGCGAACGGGATAGAAGTAGAAAATGTAAAAAGCAATGGGGATTAGGGAAAGAAACCAAAAGAATTTAAAAGCCGGGACAGCGAACTAAAAGAGATGTAGAAAGAAAATTTGAAAAGCCACGGCGCTAATAAAGACAAGAAATAACTAAAAAATAAAGACAGCGAACGGAATAAAAGCAGATGGAAAATTTTAGAAGCAAATAGGATTAGGGAAATAAGGAAGAAATTGAAGCGTAGCAACATTGACCTAAAACAGGTAGGTAGGGAAAAAAATCTAAAAAGCGATGGCACTGAGGCAAACCAAGAAAAAATAACTGGAAAGACAGCAAACAGAGTAAAAGTAGACAGAAAAGTTAAAAAGCAACTAAGGGCACTAAGGAAAAACAAGAAAAAATACTTTAAAAATAAAGAATGTGAATGAGATAGAGGTAGAAAATTTAAAAAGCCAAGAGATTAATAGAGGAAAGAACTGGACGAGAGGGAAAGCAAACTGAAACTCAGACATGGACAGAAAATCTAAAAGGCAACGGCACTAAGGAAAGACAAGAAATAATTAGAAAGAAAGATATCGAAGGGAAAAAAAGTAGATGTAGAAAACACATTTTAAAAGCGATGGGAATTGGGGGGGGAAAGGGGAAAAAAAACCAAACAGGGAGAGCAAACTAAAACAGAGGTTGAGAGAAAAATTTAAAAGCGGCGGCACTAAGGAAAGAGAAGAAATCATTAAAGAATAAAGGCAGTGAACGGGATAAAAGTCAAACAGAAAGTGTTAAAAGCCGCGGGGATTAAAGAAATGAGGAAAAAATTTAAAAGTGGCGACGGCGAACTAAAACGGAGACGTCGAAAGAAAATCTAAAAAGCCATGGCACTAAGGAAAACCAAGGAAAAATAATTAAAAACTAAAGACAGCGAACGAGATAAACGTAGAAAATTTTCAAAGCAAGGGGGATGAAGGAAATAAGGAAAAACTTTAAAAAATAGCGACGGCAAACTACAACGAAGACGCAGAAAGAAGATCTCAAAAGCGATGGCACAGAAGGCAGAGAAGAAATAGTGGAAAAAAAAGACAGCAAAGGGAATAAAAGTAGGCACAGAAAGAACATTTCAAGAGCAGACCGAGACAGAAAATTCAAAAAGCGAGGGCACGAAGGAAAGACAAGAAATAATTAAAAAAGAAAGGCAGACAAAAAAAGACTGCAAACGGGATGGAAGTAGACAGCGAATTTTAAAAGCTACGGTGATTAAGGAATAGGGAAAAAGATTTAAAAATAGCAACGGCAAACTACAACAGAGACCTAGAAAGAAAACCTATACAGCGACTGCACATAAGAAAGAGAAGAAATAGTAAAAAAGGACAGCAAAGGGAATAAAAGCAGGCATGGAAACAACTTGTCAAACACGGTAGGCATTAGGGAAATAAAGGAAAAAATTATTAAATCGGAACAGCAAAGTGAAACAGAGATGCAGAAAGAAAATTTAAAAAGCGAGGGCACTAAGGAACGACAAGAAATAATTTTAAAAACCCAGCAAAGGGCATAAAAGCGGGCATCGAAAGAACATTTAAAAAGCGTGGGGGATTTGGGAAAGGAAGAGAAAAATGAGGAAATAGGGACCGCAAACTAAAAGAGACGTAGAAAGAGAATTTAAAAAACGACTGCGCTGAGGAAAGACAAGAAATAATTAAAAGAAGAGACAGCGAACGGGATAGAAGTAGAAAATGTAAAAAGCAATGGGGATTAGGGAAAGAAACCAAAAGAATTTAAAAGCCGGGACAGCGAACTAAAAGAGATGTAGAAAGAAAATTTGAAAAGCCACGGCGCTAATAAAGACAAGAAATAACTAAAAAATAAAGACAGCAAACGGAATAAAAGCAGACGGAAAATTTTAGAAGCAAATAGGATTAGGGAAATAAGGAAGAAATTGAAGCGTAGCAACATTGACCTAAAACAGGTAGGTAGGGAAAAAATCTAAAAAGCGATGGCACTGAGGCAAACCAAGAAAAAATAACTGGAAAGACAGCAAACAGAGTAAAAGTAGACAGAAAAGTTAAAAAGCAACTAAGGGCACTAAGGAAAAACAAGAAAAAATACTTTAAAAATAAAGAATGTGAATGAGATAGAGGTAGAAAATTTAAAAAGCCAAGAGATTAATAGAGGAAAGAACTGGACGAGAGGGAAAGCAAACTGAAACTCAGACATGGACAGAAAATCTAAAAGGCAACGGCACTAAGGAAAGACAAGAAATAATTAGAAAGAAAGATATCGAAGGGAAAAAAAGTAGGCGTAGAAAACACATTTTAAAAGCGATGGGAATTGGGGGGGGAAAGGGGAAAAAAAACCAAACAGGGAGAGCAAACTAAAACAGAGGTTGAGAGAAAAATTTAAAAGCGGCGGCACTAAGGAAAGAGAAGAAATCATTAAAGAATAAAGGCAGTGAACGGGATAAAAGTCAAACAGAAAGTGTTAAAAGCCGCGGGGATTAAAGAAATGAGGAAAAAATTTAAAAGTGGCGACGGCAAACTAAAACGGAGACGTCGAAAGAAAATCTAAAAAGCCATGGCACTAAGGAAAACCAAGGAAAAATAATTAAAAACTAAAGACAGCGAATGAGATAAACGTAGAAAATTTTCAAAGCAAGGGGGATGAAGGAAATAAGGAAAAACTTTAAAAAATAGCGACGGCAAACTACAACGAAGACGCAGAAAGAAGATCTCAAAAGCGATGGCACAGAAGGCAGAGAAGAAATAGTGGAAAAAAAAGACAGCAAAGGGAATAAAAGTAGGCACAGAAAGAACATTTCAAGAGCAGACCGAGACAGAAAATTCAAAAAGCGAGGGCACGAAGGAAAGACAAGAAATAATTAAAAAAGAAAGGCAGACAAAAAAAAGACTGCAAACGGGATGGAAGTAGACAGCGAATTTTAAAAGCAACGGTGATTAAGGAAATAGGGAAAAAGATTTAAAAATAGCAACGGCAAACTACAACAGAGACCTAGAAAGAAAACCTATACAGCGACTGCACATAAGAAAGAGAAGAAATAGTAAAAAAGGACAGCAAAGGGAATAAAAGCAGGCATGGAAACAACTTGTCAAACACGGTAGGCATTAGGGAAATAAAGGAAAAAATTATGAAATCGGAACAGCAAAGTGAAACAGAGATGCAGAAAGAAAATTTAAAAAGCAAGGGCACTAAGGAATGACAAGAAATAATTTTAAAAACTCAGCGAAGGGCATAAAAGCGGGCATCGAAAGAACATTTAAAAAGCATGGGGGATTTGGGAAAGGAAGAGAAAAATGAGGAAATAGGGACCGCGAACTAAAAGAGACGTAGAAAGAGAATTTAAAAAACGACTGCGCTGAGGAAAGACGAGAAATAATTAAAAGAAGAGACAGCGAACGGGATAGAAGTAGAAAATGTAAAAAGCAATGGGGATTAGGGAAAGAAACCAAAAGAATTTAAAAGCCGGGACAGCGAACTAAAAGAGATGTAGAAAGAAAATTTGAAAAGCCACGGCGCTAATAAAGACAAGAAATAACTAAAAAATAAAGACAGCGAACGGAATAAAAGCAGATGGAAAATTTTAGAAGCAAATAGGATTAGGGAAATAAGGAAGAAATTGAAGCGTAGCAACATTGACCTAAAACAGGTAGGTAGGGAAAAAATCTAAAAAGCGATGGCACTGAGGCAAACCAAGAAAAAATAACTGGAAAGACAGCAAACAGAGTAAAAGTAGACAGAAAAGTTAAAAAGCAACTAAGGGCACTAAGGAAAAACAAGAAAAAATACTTTAAAAATAAAGAATGTGAATGAGATAGAGGTAGAAAATTTAAAAAGCCAAGAGATTAATAGAGGAAAGAACTGGACGAGAGGGAAAGCAAACTGAAACTCAGACATGGACAGAAAATCTAAAAGGCAACGGCACTAAGGAAAGACAAGAAATAATTAGAAAGAAAGATATCGAAGGGAAAAAAAGTAGATGTAGAAAACACATTTTAAAAGCGATGGGAATTGGGGGGGGAAAGGGGAAAAAAAACCAAACAGGGAGAGCAAACTAAAACAGAGGTTGAGAGAAAAATTTAAAAGCGGCGGCACTAAGGAAAGAGAAGAAATCATTAAAGAATAAAGGCAGTGAACGGGATAAAAGTCAAACAGAAAGTGTTAAAAGCCGCGGGGATTAAAGAAATGAGGAAAAAATTTAAAAGTGGCGACGGCGAACTAAAACGGAGACGTCGAAAGAAAATCTAAAAAGCCATGGCACTAAGGAAAACCAAGGAAAAATAATTAAAAACTAAAGACAGCGAACGAGATAAACGTAGAAAATTTTCAAAGCAAGGGGGATGAAGGAAATAAGGAAAAACTTTAAAAAATAGCGACGGCAAACTACAACGAAGACGCAGAAAGAAGATCTCAAAAGCGATGGCACAGAAGGCAGAGAAGAAATAGTGGAAAAAAAAGACAGCAAAGGGAATAAAAGTAGGCACAGAAAGAACATTTCAAGAGCAGACCGAGACAGAAAATTCAAAAAGCGAGGGCACGAAGGAAAGACAAGAAATAATTAAAAAAGAAAGGCAGACAAAAAAAGACTGCAAACGGGATGGAAGTAGACAGCGAATTTTAAAAGCTACGGTGATTAAGGAATAGGGAAAAAGATTTAAAAATAGCAACGGCAAACTACAACAGAGACCTAGAAAGAAAACCTATACAGCGACTGCACATAAGAAAGAGAAGAAATAGTAAAAAAGGACAGCAAAGGGAATAAAAGCAGGCATGGAAACAACTTGTCAAACACGGTAGGCATTAGGGAAATAAAGGAAAAAATTATTAAATCAGAACAGCAAAGTGAAACAGAGATGCAGAAAGAAAATTTAAAAAGCGAGGGCACTAAGGAACGACAAGAAATAATTTTAAAAACCCAGCAAAGGGCATAAAAGCGGGCATCGAAAGAACATTTAAAAAGCGTGGGGGATTTGGGAAAGGAAGAGAAAAATGAGGAAATAGGGACCGCAAACTAAAAGAGACGTAGAAAGAGAATTTAAAAAACGACTGCGCTGAGGAAAGACAAGAAATAATTAAAAGAAGAGACAGCGAACGGGATAGAAGTAGAAAATGTAAAAAGCAATGGGGATTAGGGAAAGAAACCAAAAGAATTTAAAAGCCGGGACAGCGAACTAAAAGAGATGTAGAAAGAAAATTTGAAAAGCCACGGCGCTAATAAAGACAAGAAATAACTAAAAAATAAAGACAGCAAACGGAATAAAAGCAGACGGAAAATTTTAGAAGCAAATAGGATTAGGGAAATAAGGAAGAAATTGAAGCGTAGCAACATTGACCTAAAACAGGTAGGTAGGGAAAAAATCTAAAAAGCGATGGCACTGAGGCAAACCAAGAAAAAATAACTGGAAAGACAGCAAACAGAGTAAAAGTAGACAGAAAAGTTAAAAAGCAACTAAGGGCACTAAGGAAAAACAAGAAAAAATACTTTAAAAATAAAGAATGTGAATGAGATAGAGGTAGAAAATTTAAAAAGCCAAGAGATTAATAGAGGAAAGAACTGGACGAGAGGGAAAGCAAACTGAAACTCAGACATGGACAGAAAATCTAAAAGGCAACGGCACTAAGGAAAGACAAGAAATAATTAGAAAGAAAGATATCGAAGGGAAAAAAAGTAGGCGTAGAAAACACATTTTAAAAGCGATGGGAATTGGGGGGGGAAAGGGGAAAAAAAACCAAACAGGGAGAGCAAACTAAAACAGAGGTTGAGAGAAAAATTTAAAAGCGGCGGCACTAAGGAAAGAGAAGAAATCATTAAAGAATAAAGGCAGTGAACGGGATAAAAGTCAAACAGAAAGTGTTAAAAGCCGCGGGGATTAAAGAAATGAGGAAAAAATTTAAAAGTGGCGACGGCGAACTAAAACGGAGACGTCGAAAGAAAATCTAAAAAGCCATGGCACTAAGGAAAACCAAGGAAAAATAATTAAAAACTAAAGACAGCGAACGAGATAAACGTAGAAAGTTTTCAAAGCAAGGGGGATGAAGGAAATAAGGAAAAACTTTAAAAAATAGCGACGGCAAACTACAACGAAGACGCAGAAAGAAGATCTCAAAAGCGATGGCACAGAAGGCAGAGAAGAAATAGTGGAAAAAAAAGACAGCAAAGGGAATAAAAGTAGGCACAGAAAGAACATTTCAAGAGCAGACCGAGACAGAAAATTCAAAAAGCGAGGGCACGAAGGAAAGACAAGAAATAATTAAAAAAGAAAGGCAGACAAAAAAAAGACTGCAAACGGGATGGAAGTAGACAGCGAATTTTAAAAGCAACGGTGATTAAGGAAATAGGGAAAAAGATTTAAAAATAGCAACGGCAAACTACAACAGAGACCTAGAAAGAAAACCTATACAGCGACTGCACATAAGAAAGAGAAGAAATAGTAAAAAAGGACAGCAAAGGGAATAAAAGCAGGCATGGAAACAACTTGTCAAA
Organism: Gavia stellata; assembly: GCF_030936135.1. Lineage (NCBI taxonomy): Eukaryota > Metazoa > Chordata > Aves > Gaviiformes > Gaviidae > Gavia > Gavia stellata. The sequence continues at coordinate 138,359 of NW_026777087.1, forward strand.
CACGGTAGGCATTAGGGAAATAAAGGAAAAAATGATGAAATCGGAACAGCAAAGTGAAACAGAGATGCAGAAAGAAAATTTAAAAAGCAAGGGCACTAAGGAACGACAAGAAATAATTTTAAAAACCCAGCAAAGGGCATAAAAGCGGGCATCGAAAGAACATTTAAAAAGCGTGGGGGATTTGGGAAAGGAAGAGAAAAATGAGGAAATAGGGACCGCAAACTAAAAGAGACGTAGAAAGAGAATTTAAAAAACGACTGCGCTGAGGAAAGACAAGAAATAATTAAAAGAAGAGACAGCGAACGGGATAGAAGTAGAAAATGTAAAAAGCAATGGGGATTAGGGAAAGAAACCAAAAGAATTTAAAAGCCGGGACAGCGAACTAAAAGAGATGTAGAAAGAAAATTTGAAAAGCCACGGCGCTAATAAAGACAAGAAATAACTAAAAAATAAAGACAGCGAACGGAATAAAAGCAGATGGAAAATTTTAGAAGCAAATAGGATTAGGGAAATAAGGAAGAAATTGAAGCGTAGCAACATTGACCTAAAACAGGTAGGTAGGGAAAAAATCTAAAAAGCGATGGCACTGAGGCAAACCAAGAAAAAATAACTGGAAAGACAGCAAACAGAGTAAAAGTAGACAGAAAAGTTAAAAAGCAACTAAGGGCACTAAGGAAAAACAAGAAAAAATACTTTAAAAATAAAGAATGTGAATGAGATAGAGGTAGAAAATTTAAAAAGCCAAGAGATTAATAGAGGAAAGAACTGGACGAGAGGGAAAGCAAACTGAAACTCAGACATGGACAGAAAATCTAAAAGGCAACGGCACTAAGGAAAGACAAGAAATAATTAGAAAGAAAGATATCGAAGGGAAAAAAAGTAGATGTAGAAAACACATTTTAAAAGCGATGGGAATTGGGGGGGGAAAGGGGAAAAAAAACCAAACAGGGAGAGCAAACTAAAACAGAGGTTGAGAGAAAAATTTAAAAGCGGCGGCACTAAGGAAAGAGAAGAAATCATTAAAGAATAAAGGCAGTGAACGGGATAAAAGTCAAACAGAAAGTGTTAAAAGCCGCGGGGATTAAAGAAATGAGGAAAAAATTTAAAAGTGGCGACGGCGAACTAAAACAGAGACGTCGAAAGAAAATCTAAAAAGCCATGGCACTAAGGAAAACCAAGGAAAAATAATTAAAAACTAAAGACAGCGAACGAGATAAACGTAGAAAATTTTCAAAGCAAGGGGGATGAAGGAAATAAGGAAAAACTTTAAAAAATAGCGACGGCAAACTACAACGAAGACGCAGAAAGAAGATCTCAAAAGCGATGGCACAGAAGGCAGAGAAGAAATAATGGAAAAAAAAGACAGCAAAGGGAATAAAAGTAGGCACAGAAAGAACATTTCAAGAGCAGACCGAGACAGAAAATTCAAAAAGCGAGGGCACGAAGACAAGAAATAATTAAAAGACAAGAAATAATTAAAAAAGAAAGGCAGACAAAAAAAAGACTGCAAACGGGATGGAAGTAGACAGCGAATTTTAAAAGCAACGGTGATTAAGGAATAGGGAAAAAGATTTAAAAATAGCAACGGCAAACTACAACAGAGACCTAGAAAGAAAACCTATACAGCGACTGCACATAAGAAAGAGAAGAAATAGTAAAAAAGGACAGCAAAGGGAATAAAAGCAGGCATGGAAACAACTTGTCAAACACGGTAGGCATTAGGGAAATAAAGGAAAAAATGATGAAATCGGAACAGCAAAGTGAAACAGAGATGCAGAAAGAAAATTTAAAAAGCAAGGGCACTAAGGAACGACAAGAAATAATTTTAAAAACCCAGCAAAGGGCATAAAAGCGGGCATCGAAAGAACATTTAAAAAGCGTGGGGGATTTGGGAAAGGAAGAGAAAAATGAGGAAATAGGGACCGCAAACTAAAAGAGACGTAGAAAGAGAATTTAAAAAACGACTGCGCTGAGGAAAGACAAGAAATAATTAAAAGAAGAGACAGCGAACGGGATAGAAGTAGAAAATGTAAAAAGCAATGGGGATTAGGGAAAGAAACCAAAAGAATTTAAAAGCCGGGACAGCGAACTAAAAGAGATGTAGAAAGAAAATTTGAAAAGCCACGGCGCTAATAAAGACAAGAAATAACTAAAAAATAAAGACAGCGAACGGAATAAAAGCAGATGGAAAATTTTAGAAGCAAATAGGATTAGGGAAATAAGGAAGAAATTGAAGCGTAGCAACATTGACCTAAAACAGGTAGGTAGGGAAAAAATCTAAAAAGCGATGGCACTGAGGCAAACCAAGAAAAAATAACTGGAAAGACAGCAAACAGAGTAAAAGTAGACAGAAAAGTTAAAAAGCAACTAAGGGCACTAAGGAAAAACAAGAAAAAATACTTTAAAAATAAAGAATGTGAATGAGATAGAGGTAGAAAATTTAAAAAGCCAAGAGATTAATAGAGGAAAGAACTGGACGAGAGGGAAAGCAAACTGAAACTCAGACATGGACAGAAAATCTAAAAGGCAACGGCACTAAGGAAAGACAAGAAATAATTAGAAAGAAAGATATCGAAGGGAAAAAAAGTAGATGTAGAAAACACATTTTAAAAGCGATGGGAATTGGGGGGGGAAAGGGGAAAAAAAACCAAACAGGGAGAGCAAACTAAAACAGAGGTTGAGAGAAAAATTTAAAAGCGGCGGCACTAAGGAAAGAGAAGAAATCATTAAAGAATAAAGGCAGTGAACGGCATAAAAGTCAAACAGAAAGTGTTAAAAGCCGCGGGGATTAAAGAAATGAGGAAAAAATTTAAAAGTGGCGACGGCGAACTAAAACAGAGACGTCGAAAGAAAATCTAAAAAGCCATGGCACTAAGGAAAACCAAGGAAAAATAATTAAAAACTAAAGACAGCGAACGAGATAAACGTAGAAAATTTTCAAAGCAAGGGGGATGAAGGAAATAAGGAAAAACTTTAAAAAATAGCGACGGCAAACTACAACGAAGACGCAGAAAGAAGATCTCAAAAGCGATGGCACAGAAGGCAGAGAAGAAATAGTGGAAAAAAAAGACAGCAAAGGGAATAAAAGTAGGCACAGAAAGAACATTTCAAGAGCAGACCGAGACAGAAAATTCAAAAAGCGAGGGCACGAAGGAAAGACAAGAAATAATTAAAAAAGAAAGGCAGACAAAAAAAAGACTGCAAACGGGATGGAAGTAGACAGCGAATTTTAAAAGCAACGGTGATTAAGGAATAGGGAAAAAGATTTAAAAATAGCAACGGCAAACTACAACAGAGACCTAGAAAGAAAACCTATACAGCGACTGCACATAAGAAAGAGAAGAAATAGTAAAAAAGGACAGCAAAGGGAATAAAAGCAGGCATGGAAACAACTTGTCAAACACGGTAGGCATTAGGGAAATAAAGGAAAAAATTATGAAATCGGAACAGCAAAGTGAAACAGAGATGCAGAAAGAAAATTTAAAAAGCGAGGGCACTAAGGAACGACAAGAAATAATTTTAAAAACCCAGCAAAGGGCATAAAAGCAGGCATCGAAAGAACATTTAAAAAGCGTGGGGGATTTGGGAAAGGAAGAGAAAAATGAGGAAATAGGGACCGCAAACTAAAAGAGACGTAGAAAGAGAATTTAAAAAACGACTGCGCTGAGGAAAGACAAGAAATAATTAAAAGAAGAGACAGCGAACGGGATAGAAGTAGAAAATGTAAAAAGCAATGGGGATTAGGGAAAGAAACCAAAAGAATTTAAAAGCCGGGACAGCGAACTAAAAGAGATGTAGAAAGAAAATTTGAAAAGCCACGGCGCTAATAAAGACAAGAAATAACTAAAAAATAAAGACAGCGAACGGAATAAAAGCAGATGGAAAATTTTAGAAGCAAATAGGATTAGGGAAATAAGGAAGAAATTGAAGCGTAGCAACATTGACCTAAAACAGGTAGGTAGGGAAAAAATCTAAAAAGCGATGGCACTGAGGCAAACCAAGAAAAAATAACTGGAAAGACAGCAAACAGAGTAAAAGTAGACAGAAAAGTTAAAAAGCAACTAAGGGCACTAAGGAAAAACAAGAAAAAATACTTTAAAAATAAAGAATGTGAATGAGATAGAGGTAGAAAATTTAAAAAGCCAAGAGATTAATAGAGGAAAGAACTGGACGAGAGGGAAAGCAAACTGAAACTCAGACATGGACAGAAAATCTAAAAGGCAACGGCACTAAGGAAAGACAAGAAATAATTAGAAAGAAAGATATCGAAGGGAAAAAAAGTAGATGTAGAAAACACATTTTAAAAGCGATGGGAATTGGGGGGGGAAAGGGGAAAAAAAACCAAACAGGGAGAGCAAACTAAAACAGAGGTTGAGAGAAAAATTTAAAAGCGGCGGCACTAAGGAAAGAGAAGAAATCATTAAAGAATAAAGGCAGTGAACGGCATAAAAGTCAAACAGAAAGTGTTAAAAGCCGCGGGGATTAAAGAAATGAGGAAAAAATTTAAAAGTGGCGACGGCGAACTAAAACGGAGACGTCAAAAGAAAATCTAAAAAGCCATGGCACTAAGGAAAACCAAGGAAAAATAATTAAAAACTAAAGACAGCGAACGAGATAAACGTAGAAAATTTTCAAAGCAAGGGGGATGAAGGAAATAAGGAAAAACTTTAAAAAATAGCGACGGCAAACTACAACGAAGACGCAGAAAGAAGATCTCAAAAGCGGTGGCACAGAAGGCAGAGAAGAAATAATGGAAAAAAAAGACAGCAAAGGGAATAAAAGTAGGCACAGAAAGAACATTTCAAGAGCAGACCGAGACAGAAAATTCAAAAAGCGAGGGCACGAAGGAAAGACAAGAAATAATTAAAAAAGCAAGGCAGACAAAAAAAAGACTGCAAACGGGATGGAAGTAGACAGCGAATTTTAAAAGCAACGGTGATTAAGGAAATAGGGAAAAAGATTTAAAAATAGCAACGGCAAACTACAACAGAGACCTAGAAAGAAAACCTATACAGCGACTGCACATAAGAAAGAGAAGAAATAGTAAAAAAGGACAGCAAAGGGAATAAAAGCAGGCATGGAAACAACTTGTCAAACACGGTAGGCATTAGGGAAATAAAGGAAAAAATTATGAAATCGGAACAGCAAAGTGAAACAGAGATGCAGAAAGAAAATTTAAAAAGCGAGGGCACTAAGGAACGACAAGAAATAATTTTAAAAACCCAGCAAAGGGCATAAAAGCGGGCATCGAAAGAACATTTAAAAAGCGTGGGGGATTTGGGAAAGGAAGAGAAAAATGAGGAAATAGGGACCGCGAACTAAAAGAGACGTAGAAAGAGAATTTAAAAAACGACTGCGCTGAGGAAAGACGAGAAATAATTAAAAGAAGAGACAGCGAACGGGATAGAAGTAGAAAATGTAAAAAGCAATGGGGATTAGGGAAAGAAACCAAAAGAATTTAAAAGCCGGGACAGCGAACTAAAAGAGATGTAGAAAGAAAATTTGAAAAGCCACGGCGCTAATAAAGACAAGAAATAACTAAAAAATAAAGACAGCGAACGGAATAAAAGCAGATGGAAAATTTTAGAAGCAAATAGGATTAGGGAAATAAGGAAGAAATTGAAGCGTAGCAACATTGACCTAAAACAGGTAGGTAGGGAAAAAATCTAAAAAGCGATGGCACTGAGGCAAACCAAGAAAAAATAACTGGAAAGACAGCAAACAGAGTAAAAGTAGACAGAAAAGTTAAAAAGCAACTAAGGGCACTAAGGAAAAACAAGAAAAAATACTTTAAAAATAAAGAATGTGAATGAGATAGAGGTAGAAAATTTAAAAAGCCAAGAGATTAATAGAGGAAAGAACTGGACGAGAGGGAAAGCAAACTGAAACTCAGACATGGACAGAAAATCTAAAAGGCAACGGCACTAAGGAAAGACAAGAAATAATTAGAAAGAAAGATATCGAAGGGAAAAAAAGTAGATGTAGAAAACACATTTTAAAAGCGATGGGAATTGGGGGGGGAAAGGGGAAAAAAAACCAAACAGGGAGAGCAAACTAAAACAGAGGTTGAGAGAAAAATTTAAAAGCGGCGGCACTAAGGAAAGAGAAGAAATCATTAAAGAATAAAGGCAGTGAACGGGATAAAAGTCAAACAGAAAGTGTTAAAAGCCGCGGGGATTAAAGAAATGAGGAAAAAATTTAAAAGTGGCGACGGCGAACTAAAACGGAGACGTCGAAAGAAAATCTAAAAAGCCATGGCACTAAGGAAAACCAAGGAAAAATAATTAAAAACTAAAGACAGCGAATGAGATAAACGTAGAAAATTTTCAAAGCAAGGGGGATGAAGGAAATAAGGAAAAACTTTAAAAAATAGCGACGGCAAACTACAACGAAGACGCAGAAAGAAGATCTCAAAAGCGATGGCACAGAAGGCAGAGAAGAAATAATGGAAAAAAAAGACAGCAAAGGGAATAAAAGTAGGCACAGAAAGAACATTTCAAGAGCAGACCGAGACAGAAAATTCAAAAAGCGAGGGCACGAAGGAAAGACAAGAAATAATTAAAAAAGAAAGGCAGACAAAAAAAAGACTGCAAACGGGATGGAAGTAGACAGCGAATTTTAAAAGCAACGGTGATTAAGGAAATAGGGAAAAAGATTTAAAAATAGCAACGGCAAACTACAACAGAGACCTAGAAAGAAAACCTATACAGCGACTGCACATAAGAAAGAGAAGAAATAGTAAAAAAGGACAGCAAAGGGAATAAAAGCAGGCATGGAAACAACTTGTCAAACACGGTAGGCATTAGGGAAATAAAGGAAAAAATGATGAAATCGGAACAGCAAAGTGAAACAGAGATGCAGAAAGAAAATTTAAAAAGCGAGGGCACTAAGGAACGACAAGAAATAATTTTAAAAACCCAGCAAAGGGCATAAAAGCGGGCATCGAAAGAACATTTAAAAAGCGTGGGGGATTTGGGAAAGGAAGAGAAAAATGAGGAAATAGGGACCGCAAACTAAAAGAGACGTAGAAAGAGAATTTAAAAAACGACTGCGCTGAGGAAAGACAAGAAATAATTAAAAGAAGAGACAGCGAACGGGATAGAAGTAGAAAATGTAAAAAGCAATGGGGATTAGGGAAAGAAACCAAAAGAATTTAAAAGCCGGGACAGCGAACTAAAAGAGATGTAGAAAGAAAATTTGAAAAGCCACGGCGCTAATAAAGACAAGAAATAACTAAAAAATAAAGACAGCGAACGGAATAAAAGCAGATGGAAAATTTTAGAAGCAAATAGGATTAGGGAAATAAGGAAGAAATTGAAGCGTAGCAACATTGACCTAAAACAGGTAGGTAGGGAAAAAATCTAAAAAGCGATGGCACTGAGGCAAACCAAGAAAAAATAACTGGAAAGACAGCAAACAGAGTAAAAGTAGACAGAAAAGTTAAAAAGCAACTAAGGGCACTAAGGAAAAACAAGAAAAAATACTTTAAAAATAAAGAATGTGAATGAGATAGAGGTAGAAAATTTAAAAAGCCAAGAGATTAATAGAGGAAAGAACTGGACGAGAGGGAAAGCAAACTGAAACTCAGACATGGACAGAAAATCTAAAAGGCAACGGCACTAAGGAAAGACAAGAAATAATTAGAAAGAAAGATATCGAAGGGAAAAAAAGTAGATGTAGAAAACACATTTTAAAAGCGATGGGAATTGGGGGGGGAAAGGGGAAAAAAAACCAAACAGGGAGAGCAAACTAAAACAGAGGTTGAGAGAAAAATTTAAAAGCGGCGGCACTAAGGAAAGAGAAGAAATCATTAAAGAATAAAGGCAGTGAACGGGATAAAAGTCAAACAGAAAGTGTTAAAAGCCGCGGGGATTAAAGAAATGAGGAAAAAATTTAAAAGTGGCGACGGCGAACTAAAACGGAGACGTCGAAAGAAAATCTAAAAAGCCATGGCACTAAGGAAAACCAAGGAAAAATAATTAAAAACTAAAGACAGCGAACGAGATAAACGTAGAAAATTTTCAAAGCAAGGGGGATGAAGGAAATAAGGAAAAACTTTAAAAAATAGCGACGGCAAACTACAACGAAGACGCAGAAAGAAGATCTCAAAAGCGATGGCACAGAAGGCAGAGAAGAAATAGTGGAAAAAAAAGACAGCAAAGGGAATAAAAGTAGGCACAGAAAGAACATTTCAAGAGCAGACCGAGACAGAAAATTCAAAAAGCGAGGGCACGAAGGAAAGACAAGAAATAATTAAAAAAGAAAGGCAGACAAAAAAAAGACTGCAAACGGGATGGAAGTAGACAGCGAATTTTAAAAGCAACGGTGATTAAGGAAATAGGGAAAAAGATTTAAAAATAGCAACGGCAAACTACAACAGAGACCTAGAAAGAAAACCTATACAGCGACTGCACATAAGAAAGAGAAGAAATAGTAAAAAAGGACAGCAAAGGGAATAAAAGCAGGCATGGAAACAACTTGTCAAACACGGTAGGCATTAGGGAAATAAAGGAAAAAATTATGAAATCGGAACAGCAAAGTGAAACAGAGATGCAGAAAGAAAATTTAAAAAGCAAGGGCACTAAGGAACGACAAGAAATAATTTTAAAAACCCAGCAAAGGGCATAAAAGCGGGCATCGAAAGAACATTTAAAAAGCGTGGGGGATTTGGGAAAGGAAGAGAAAAATGAGGAAATAGGGACCGCGAACTAAAAGAGACGTAGAAAGAGAATTTAAAAAACGACTGCGCTAAGGAAAGACGAGAAATAATTAAAAGAAGAGACAGCGAAATAAAGACAGCGAAGGGGATAGAAGTAGAAAATGTAAAAAGCAATGGGGATTAGGGAAAGAAACCAAAAGAATTTAAAAGCCGGGACAGCGAACTAAAAGAGATGTAGAAAGAAAATTTGAAAAGCCACGGCGCTAATAAAGACAAGAAATAACTAAAAAATAAAGACAGCGAACGGAATAAAAGCAGACGGAAAATTTTAGAAGCAAATAGGATTAGGGAAATAAGGAAGAAATTGAAGCGTAGCAACATTGACCTAAAACAGGTAGGTAGGGAAAAAATCTAAAAAGCGATGGCACTGAGGCAAACCAAGAAAAAATAACTGGAAAGACAGCAAACAGAGTAAAAGTAGACAGAAAAGTTAAAAAGCAACTAAGGGCACTAAGGAAAAACAAGAAAAAATACCTTAAAAATAAAGAACGTGAATGACATAGAGGTAGAAAATTTAAAAAGCCAAGAGATTAATAGAGGAAAGAACTGGACGAGAGGGAAAGCAAACTGAAACTCAGACATGGACAGAAAATCTAAAAGGCAACGGCACTAAGGAAAGACAAGAAATAATTAGAAAGAAAGATATCGAAGGGAAAAAAAGTAGATGTAGAAAACACATTTTAAAAGCGATGGGAATTGGGGGGGGAAAGGGGAAAAAAAACCAAACAGGGAGAGCAAACTAAAACAGGTTGAGAGAAAAATTTAAAAGCGGCGGCACTAAGGAAAGAGAAGAAATCATTAAAGAATAAAGGCAGTGAACGGGATAAAAGTCAAACAGAAAGTGTTAAAAGCCGCGGGGATTAAAGAAATGAGGAAAAAATTTAAAAGTGGCGACGGCGAACTAAAACAGAGACGTCGAAAGAAAATCTAAAAAGCCATGGCACTAAGGAAAACCAAGGAAAAATAATTAAAAACTAAAGACAGCGAACGAGATAAACGTAGAAAATTTTCAAAGCAAGGGGGATGAAGGAAATAAGGAAAAACTTTAAAAAATAGCGACGGCAAACTACAACGAAGACGCAGAAAGAAGATCTCAAAAGCGATGGCACAGAAGGCAGAGAAGAAATAATGGAAAAAAAAGACAGCAAAGGGAATAAAAGTAGGCACAGAAAGAACATTTCAAGAGCAGACCGAGACAGAAAATTCAAAAAGCGAGGGCACGAAGGAAAGACAAGAAATAATTAAAAAAGCAAGGCAGACAAAAAAAAGACTGCAAACGGGATGGAAGTAGACAGCGAATTTTAAAAGCAACGGTGATTAAGGAAATAGGGAAAAAGATTTAAAAATAGCAACGGCAAACTACAACAGAGACCTAGAAAGAAAACCTATACAGCGACTGCACATAAGAAAGAGAAGAAATAGTAAAAAAGGACAGCAAAGGGAATAAAAGCAGGCATGGAAACAACTTGTCAAACACGGTAGGCATTAGGGAAATAAAGGAAAAAATGATGAAATCGGAACAGCAAAGTGAAACAGAGATGCAGAAAGAAAATTTAAAAAGCAAGGGCACTAAGGAACGACAAGAAATAATTTTAAAAACCCAGCAAAGGGCATAAAAGCGGGCATCGAAAGAACATTTAAAAAGCGTGGGGGATTTGGGAAAGGAAGAGAAAAATGAGGAAATAGGGACCGCAAACTAAAAGAGACGTAGAAAGAGAATTTAAAAAACGACTGCGCTGAGGAAAGACAAGAAATAATTAAAAGAAGAGACAGCGAACGGGATAGAAGTAGAAAATGTAAAAAGCAATGGGGATTAGGGAAAGAAACCAAAAGAATTTAAAAGCCGGGACAGCGAACTAAAAGAGATGTAGAAAGAAAATTTGAAAAGCCACGGCGCTAATAAAGACAAGAAATAACTAAAAAATAAAGACAGCGAACGGAATAAAAGCAGATGGAAAATTTTAGAAGCAAATAGGATTAGGGAAATAAGGAAGAAATTGAAGCGTAGCAACATTGACCTAAAACAGGTAGGTAGGGAAAAAATCTAAAAAGCGATGGCACTGAGGCAAACCAAGAAAAAATAACTGGAAAGACAGCAAACAGAGTAAAAGTAGACAGAAAAGTTAAAAAGCAACTAAGGGCACTAAGGAAAAACAAGAAAAAATACTTTAAAAATAAAGAATGTGAATGAGATAGAGGTAGAAAATTTAAAAAGCCAAGAGATTAATAGAGGAAAGAACTGGACGAGAGGGAAAGCAAACTGAAACTCAGACATGGACAGAAAATCTAAAAGGCAACGGCACTAAGGAAAGACAAGAAATAATTAGAAAGAAAGATATCGAAGGGAAAAAAAGTAGATGTAGAAAACACATTTTAAAAGCGATGGGAATTGGGGGGGGGAAAGGGGAAAAAAAACCAAACAGGGAGAGCAAACTAAAACAGAGGTTGAGAGAAAAATTTAAAAGCGGCGGCACTAAGGAAAGAGAAGAAATCATTAAAGAATAAAGGCAGTGAACGGGATAAAAGTCAAACAGAAAGTGTTAAAAGCCGCGGGGATTAAAGAAATGAGGAAAAAATTTAAAAGTGGCGACGGCAAACTAAAACGGAGACGTCGAAAGAAAATCTAAAAAGCCATGGCACTAAGGAAAACCAAGGAAAAATAATTAAAAACTAAAGACAGCGAACGAGATAAACGTAGAAAATTTTCAAAGCAAGGGGGATGAAGGAAATAAGGAAAAACTTTAAAAAATAGCGACGGCAAACTACAACGAAGACGCAGAAAGAAGATCTCAAAAGCGATGGCACAGAAGGCAGAGAAGAAATAGTGGAAAAAAAAGACAGCAAAGGGAATAAAAGTAGGCACAGAAAGAACATTTCAAGAGCAGACCGAGACAGAAAATTCAAAAAGCGAGGGCACGAAGGAAAGACAAGAAATAATTAAAAAAGAAAGGCAGACAAAAAAAAGACTGCAAACGGGATGGAAGTAGACAGCGAATTTTAAAAGCAACGGTGATTAAGGAAATAGGGAAAAAGATTTAAAAATAGCAACGGCAAACTACAACAGAGACCTAGAAAGAAAACCTATACAGCGACTGCACATAAGAAAGAGAAGAAATAGTAAAAAAGGACAGCAAAGGGAATAAAAGCAGGCATGGAAACAACTTGTCAAACACGGTAGGCATTAGGGAAATAAAGGAAAAAATGATGAAATCGGAACAGCAAAGTGAAACAGAGATGCAGAAAGAAAATTTAAAAAGCAAGGGCACTAAGGAATGACAAGAAATAATTTTAAAAACCCAGCAAAGGGCATAAAAGCGGGCATCGAAAGAACATTTAAAAAGCGTGGGGGATTTGGGAAAGGAAGAGAAAAATGAGGAAATAGGGACCGCGAACTAAAAGAGACGTAGAAAGAGAATTTAAAAAACGACTGCGCTAAGGAAAGACGAGAAATAATTAAAAGAAGAGACAGCGAAATAAAGACAGCGAAGGGGATAGAAGTAGAAAATGTAAAAAGCAATGGGGATTAGGGAAAGAAACCAAAAGAATTTAAAAGCCGGGACAGCGAACTAAAAGAGATGTAGAAAGAAAATTTGAAAAGCCACGGCGCTAATAAAGACAAGAAATAACTAAAAAATAAAGACAGCGAACGGAATAAAAGCAGACGGAAAATTTTAGAAGCAAATAGGATTAGGGAAATAAGGAAGAAATTGAAGCGTAGCAACATTGACCTAAAACAGGTAGGTAGGGAAAAAATCTAAAAAGCGATGGCACTGAGGCAAACCAAGAAAAAATAACTGGAAAGACAGCAAACAGAGTAAAAGTAGACAGAAAAGTTAAAAAGCAACTAAGGGCACTAAGGAAAAACAAGAAAAAATACCTTAAAAATAAAGAACGTGAATGACATAGAGGTAGAAAATTTAAAAAGCCAAGAGATTAATAGAGGAAAGAACTGGACGAGAGGGAAAGCAAACTGAAACTCAGACATGGACAGAAAATCTAAAAGGCAACGGCACTAAGGAAAGACAAGAAATAATTAGAAAGAAAGATATCGAAGGGAAAAAAAGTAGATGTAGAAAACACATTTTAAAAGCGATGGGAATTGGGGGGGGAAAGGGGAAAAAAAACCAAACAGGGAGAGCAAACTAAAACAGGTTGAGAGAAAAATTTAAAAGCGGCGGCACTAAGGAAAGAGAAGAAATCATTAAAGAATAAAGGCAGTGAACGGGATAAAAGTCAAACAGAAAGTGTTAAAAGCCGCGGGGATTAAAGAAATGAGGAAAAAATTTAAAAGTGGCGACGGCGAACTAAAACAGAGACGTCGAAAGAAAATCTAAAAAGCCATGGCACTAAGGAAAACCAAGGAAAAATAATTAAAAACTAAAGACAGCGAACGAGATAAACGTAGAAAATTTTCAAAGCAAGGGGGATGAAGGAAATAAGGAAAAACTTTAAAAAATAGCGACGGCAAACTACAACGAAGACGCAGAAAGAAGATCTCAAAAGCGATGGCACAGAAGGCAGAGAAGAAATAATGGAAAAAAAAGACAGCAAAGGGAATAAAAGTAGGCACAGAAAGAACATTTCAAGAGCAGACCGAGACAGAAAATTCAAAAAGCGAGGGCACGAAGGAAAGACAAGAAATAATTAAAAAAGCAAGGCAGACAAAAAAAAGACTGCAAACGGGATGGAAGTAGACAGCGAATTTTAAAAGCAACGGTGATTAAGGAAATAGGGAAAAAGATTTAAAAATAGCAACGGCAAACTACAACAGAGACCTAGAAAGAAAACCTATACAGCGACTGCACATAAGAAAGAGAAGAAATAGTAAAAAAGGACAGCAAAGGGAATAAAAGCAGGCATGGAAACAACTTGTCAAACACGGTAGGCATTAGGGAAATAAAGGAAAAAATGATGAAATCGGAACAGCAAAGTGAAACAGAGATGCAGAAAGAAAATTTAAAAAGCAAGGGCACTAAGGAACGACAAGAAATAATTTTAAAAACCCAGCAAAGGGCATAAAAGCGGGCATCGAAAGAACATTTAAAAAGCGTGGGGGATTTGGGAAAGGAAGAGAAAAATGAGGAAATAGGGACCGCAAACTAAAAGAGACGTAGAAAGAGAATTTAAAAAACGACTGCGCTGAGGAAAGACAAGAAATAATTAAAAGAAGAGACAGCGAACGGGATAGAAGTAGAAAATGTAAAAAGCAATGGGGATTAGGGAAAGAAACCAAAAGAATTTAAAAGCCGGGACAGCGAACTAAAAGAGATGTAGAAAGAAAATTTGAAAAGCCACGGCGCTAATAAAGACAAGAAATAACTAAAAAATAAAGACAGCGAACGGAATAAAAGCAGACGGAAAATTTTAGAAGCAAATAGGATTAGGGAAATAAGGAAGAAATTGAAGCGTAGCAACATTGACCTAAAACAGGTAGGTAGGGAAAAAATCTAAAAAGCGATGGCACTGAGGCAAACCAAGAAAAAATAACTGGAAAGACAGCAAACAGAGTAAAAGTAGACAGAAAAGTTAAAAAGCAACTAAGGGCACTAAGGAAAAACAAGAAAAAATACCTTAAAAATAAAGAACGTGAATGACATAGAGGTAGAAAATTTAAAAAGCCAAGAGATTAATAGAGGAAAGAACTGGACGAGAGGGAAAGCAAACTGAAACTCAGACATGGACAGAAAATCTAAAAGGCAACGGCACTAAGGAAAGACAAGAAATAATTAGAAAGAAAGATATCGAAGGGAAAAAAAGTAGATGTAGAAAACACATTTTAAAAGCGATGGGAATTGGGGGGGGAAAGGGGAAAAAAAACCAAACAGGGAGAGCAAACTAAAACAGGTTGAGAGAAAAATTTAAAAGCGGCGGCACTAAGGAAAGAGAAGAAATCATTAAAGAATAAAGGCAGTGAACGGGATAAAAGTCAAACAGAAAGTGTTAAAAGCCGCGGGGATTAAAGAAATGAGGAAAAAATTTAAAAGTGGCGACGGCGAACTAAAACGGAGACGTCGAAAGAAAATCTAAAAAGCCATGGCACTAAGGAAAACCAAGGAAAAATAATTAAAAACTAAAGACAGCGAACGAGATAAACGTAGAAAATTTTCAAAGCAAGGGGGATGAAGGAAATAAGGAAAAACTTTAAAAAATAGCGACGGCAAACTACAACGAAGACGCAGAAAGAAGATCTCAAAAGCGATGGCACAGAAGGCAGAGAAGAAATAATGGAAAAAAAAGACAGCAAAGGGAATAAAAGTAGGCACAGAAAGAACATTTCAAGAGCAGACCGAGACAGAAAATTCAAAAAGCGAGGGCACGAAGGAAAGACAAGAAATAATTAAAAAAGCAAGGCAGACAAAAAAAAGACTGCAAACGGGATGGAAGTAGACAGCGAATTTTAAAAGCAACGGTGATTAAGGAAATAGGGAAAAAGATTTAAAAATAGCAACGGCAAACTACAACAGAGACCTAGAAAGAAAACCTATACAGCGACTGCACATAAGAAAGAGAAGAAATAGTAAAAAAGGACAGCAAAGGGAATAAAAGCAGGCATGGAAACAACTTGTCAAACACGGTAGGCATTAGGGAAATAAAGGAAAAAATGATGAAATCGGAACAGCAAAGTGAAACAGAGATGCAGAAAGAAAATTTAAAAAGCAAGGGCACTAAGGAACGACAAGAAATAATTTTAAAAACCCAGCAAAGGGCATAAAAGCGGGCATCGAAAGAACATTTAAAAAGCGTGGGGGATTTGGGAAAGGAAGAGAAAAATGAGGAAATAGGGACCGCAAACTAAAAGAGACGTAGAAAGAGAATTTAAAAAACGACTGCGCTGAGGAAAGACAAGAAATAATTAAAAGAAGAGACAGCGAACGGGATAGAAGTAGAAAATGTAAAAAGCAATGGGGATTAGGGAAAGAAACCAAAAGAATTTAAAAGCCGGGACAGCGAACTAAAAGAGATGTAGAAAGAAAATTTGAAAAGCCACGGCGCTAATAAAGACAAGAAATAACTAAAAAATAAAGACAGCGAACGGAATAAAAGCAGATGGAAAATTTTAGAAGCAAATAGGATTAGGGAAATAAGGAAGAAATTGAAGCGTAGCAACATTGACCTAAAACAGGTAGGTAGGGAAAAAAATCTAAAAAGCGATGGCACTGAGGCAAACCAAGAAAAAATAACTGGAAAGACAGCAAACAGAGTAAAAGTAGACAGAAAAGTTAAAAAGCAACTAAGGGCACTAAGGAAAAACAAGAAAAAATACTTTAAAAATAAAGAATGTGAATGAGATAGAGGTAGAAAATTTAAAAAGCCAAGAGATTAATAGAGGAAAGAACTGGACGAGAGGGAAAGCAAACTGAAACTCAGACATGGACAGAAAATCTAAAAGGCAACGGCACTAAGGAAAGACAAGAAATAATTAGAAAGAAAGATATCGAAGGGAAAAAAAGTAGATGTAGAAAACACATTTTAAAAGCGATGGGAATTGGGGGGGGAAAGGGGAAAAAAAACCAAACAGGGAGAGCAAACTAAAACAGAGGTTGAGAGAAAAATTTAAAAGCGGCGGCACTAAGGAAAGAGAAGAAATCATTAAAGAATAAAGGCAGTGAACGGGATAAAAGTCAAACAGAAAGTGTTAAAAGCCGCGGGGATTAAAGAAATGAGGAAAAAATTTAAAAGTGGCGACGGCGAACTAAAACGGAGACGTCGAAAGAAAATCTAAAAAGCCATGGCACTAAGGAAAACCAAGGAAAAATAATTAAAAACTAAAGACAGCGAACGAGATAAACGTAGAAAATTTTCAAAGCAAGGGGGATGAAGGAAATAAGGAAAAACTTTAAAAAATAGCGACGGCAAACTACAACGAAGACGCAGAAAGAAGATCTCAAAAGCGATGGCACAGAAGGCAGAGAAGAAATAGTGGAAAAAAAAGACAGCAAAGGGAATAAAAGTAGGCACAGAAAGAACATTTCAAGAGCAGACCGAGACAGAAAATTCAAAAAGCGAGGGCACGAAGGAAAGACAAGAAATAATTAAAAAAGAAAGGCAGACAAAAAAAAGACTGCAAACGGGATGGAAGTAGACAGCGAATTTTAAAAGCAACGGTGATTAAGGAAATAGGGAAAAAGATTTAAAAATAGCAACGGCAAACTACAACAGAGACCTAGAAAGAAAACCTATACAGCGACTGCACATAAGAAAGAGAAGAAATAGTAAAAAAGGACAGCAAAGGGAATAAAAGCAGGCATGGAAACAACTTGTCAAACACGGTAGGCATTAGGGAAATAAAGGAAAAAATTATGAAATCGGAACAGCAAAGTGAAACAGAGATGCAGAAAGAAAATTTAAAAAGCAAGGGCACTAAGGAACGACAAGAAATAATTTTAAAAACCCAGCAAAGGGCATAAAAGCGGGCATCGAAAGAACATTTAAAAAGCGTGGGGGATTTGGGAAAGGAAGAGAAAAATGAGGAAATAGGGACCGCGAACTAAAAGAGACGTAGAAAGAGAATTTAAAAAACGACTGCGCTGAGGAAAGACAAGAAATAATTAAAAGAAGAGACAGCGAACGGGATAG
Source organism: Gavia stellata (assembly GCF_030936135.1). Lineage (NCBI taxonomy): Eukaryota > Metazoa > Chordata > Aves > Gaviiformes > Gaviidae > Gavia > Gavia stellata. The sequence continues at coordinate 155,655 of NW_026777087.1, forward strand.
AAGTAGAAAATGTAAAAAGCAATGGGGATTAGGGAAAGAAACCAAAAGAATTTAAAAGCCGGGACAGCGAACTAAAAGAGATGTAGAAAGAAAATTTGAAAAGCCACGGCGCTAATAAAGACAAGAAATAACTAAAAAATAAAGACAGCGAACGGAATAAAAGCAGACGGAAAATTTTAGAAGCAAATAGGATTAGGGAAATAAGGAAGAAATTGAAGCGTAGCAACATTGACCTAAAACAGGTAGGTAGGGAAAAAATCTAAAAAGCGATGGCACTGAGGCAAACCAAGAAAAAATAACTGGAAAGACAGCAAACAGAGTAAAAGTAGACAGAAAAGTTAAAAAGCAACTAAGGGCACTAAGGAAAAACAAGAAAAAATACCTTAAAAATAAAGAACGTGAATGACATAGAGGTAGAAAATTTAAAAAGCCAAGAGATTAATAGAGGAAAGAACTGGACGAGAGGGAAAGCAAACTGAAACTCAGACATGGACAGAAAATCTAAAAGGCAACGGCACTAAGGAAAGACAAGAAATAATTAGAAAGAAAGATATCGAAGGGAAAAAAAGTAGATGTAGAAAACACATTTTAAAAGCGATGGGAATTGGGGGGGGAAAGGGGAAAAAAAACCAAACAGGGAGAACAAACTAAAACAGGTTGAGAGAAAAATTTAAAAGCGGCGGCACTAAGGAAAGAGAAGAAATCATTAAAGAATAAAGGCAGTGAACGGGATAAAAGTCAAACAGAAAGTGTTAAAAGCCGCGGGGATTAAAGAAATGAGGAAAAAATTTAAAAGTGGCGACGGCGAACTAAAACAGAGACGTCGAAAGAAAATCTAAAAAGCCATGGCACTAAGGAAAACCAAGGAAAAATAATTAAAAACTAAAGACAGCGAACGAGATAAACGTAGAAAATTTTCAAAGCAAGGGGGATGAAGGAAATAAGGAAAAACTTTAAAAAATAGCGACGGCAAACTACAACGAAGACGCAGAAAGAAGATCTCAAAAGCGATGGCACAGAAGGCAGAGAAGAAATAATGGAAAAAAAAGACAGCAAAGGGAATAAAAGTAGGCACAGAAAGAACATTTCAAGAGCAGACCGAGACAGAAAATTCAAAAAGCGAGGGCACGAAGGAAAGACAAGAAATAATTAAAAAAGCAAGGCAGACAAAAAAAAGACTGCAAACGGGATGGAAGTAGACAGCGAATTTTAAAAGCAACGGTGATTAAGGAAATAGGGAAAAAGATTTAAAAATAGCAACGGCAAACTACAACAGAGACCTAGAAAGAAAACCTATACAGCGACTGCACATAAGAAAGAGAAGAAATAGTAAAAAAGGACAGCAAAGGGAATAAAAGCAGGCATGGAAACAACTTGTCAAACACGGTAGGCATTAGGGAAATAAAGGAAAAAATGATGAAATCAGAACAGCAAAGTGAAACAGAGATGCAGAAAGAAAATTTAAAAAGCAAGGGCACTAAGGAACGACAAGAAATAATTTTAAAAACCCAGCAAAGGGCATAAAAGCGGGCATCGAAAGAACATTTAAAAAGCGTGGGGGATTTGGGAAAGGAAGAGAAAAATGAGGAAATAGGGACCGCAAACTAAAAGAGACGTAGAAAGAGAATTTAAAAAACGACTGCGCTGAGGAAAGACAAGAAATAATTAAAAGAAGAGACAGCGAACGGGATAGAAGTAGAAAATGTAAAAAGCAATGGGGATTAGGGAAAGAAACCAAAAGAATTTAAAAGCCGGGACAGCGAACTAAAAGAGATGTAGAAAGAAAATTTGAAAAGCCACGGCGCTAATAAAGACAAGAAATAACTAAAAAATAAAGACAGCGAACGGAATAAAAGCAGATGGAAAATTTTAGAAGCAAATAGGATTAGGGAAATAAGGAAGAAATTGAAGCGTAGCAACATTGACCTAAAACAGGTAGGTAGGGAAAAAATCTAAAAAGCGATGGCACTGAGGCAAACCAAGAAAAAATAACTGGAAAGACAGCAAACAGAGTAAAAGTAGACAGAAAAGTTAAAAAGCAACTAAGGGCACTAAGGAAAAACAAGAAAAAATACTTTAAAAATAAAGAATGTGAATGAGATAGAGGTAGAAAATTTAAAAAGCCAAGAGATTAATAGAGGAAAGAACTGGACGAGAGGGAAAGCAAACTGAAACTCAGACATGGACAGAAAATCTAAAAGGCAACGGCACTAAGGAAAGACAAGAAATAATTAGAAAGAAAGATATCGAAGGGAAAAAAAGTAGATGTAGAAAACACATTTTAAAAGCGATGGGAATTGGGGGGGGAAAGGGGAAAAAAAACCAAACAGGGAGAGCAAACTAAAACAGAGGTTGAGAGAAAAATTTAAAAGCGGCGGCACTAAGGAAAGAGAAGAAATCATTAAAGAATAAAGGCAGTGAACGGGATAAAAGTCAAACAGAAAGTGTTAAAAGCCGCGGGGATTAAAGAAATGAGGAAAAAATTTAAAAGTGGCGACGGCGAACTAAAACGGAGACGTCGAAAGAAAATCTAAAAAGCCATGGCACTAAGGAAAACCAAGGAAAAATAATTAAAAACTAAAGACAGCGAACGAGATAAACGTAGAAAATTTTCAAAGCAAGGGGGATGAAGGAAATAAGGAAAAACTTTAAAAAATAGCGACGGCAAACTACAACGAAGACGCAGAAAGAAGATCTCAAAAGCGATGGCACAGAAGGCAGAGAAGAAATAGTGGAAAAAAAAGACAGCAAAGGGAATAAAAGTAGGCACAGAAAGAACATTTCAAGAGCAGACCGAGACAGAAAATTCAAAAAGCGAGGGCACGAAGGAAAGACAAGAAATAATTAAAAAAGAAAGGCAGACAAAAAAAAGACTGCAAACGGGATGGAAGTAGACAGCGAATTTTAAAAGCAACGGTGATTAAGGAAATAGGGAAAAAGATTTAAAAATAGCAACGGCAAACTACAACAGAGACCTAGAAAGAAAACCTATACAGCGACTGCACATAAGAAAGAGAAGAAATAGTAAAAAAGGACAGCAAAGGGAATAAAAGCAGGCATGGAAACAACTTGTCAAACACGGTAGGCATTAGGGAAATAAAGGAAAAAATTATGAAATCGGAACAGCAAAGTGAAACAGAGATGCAGAAAGAAAATTTAAAAAGCAAGGGCACTAAGGAACGACAAGAAATAATTTTAAAAACCCAGCAAAGGGCATAAAAGCGGGCATCGAAAGAACATTTAAAAAGCGTGGGGGATTTGGGAAAGGAAGAGAAAAATGAGGAAATAGGGACCGCGAACTAAAAGAGACGTAGAAAGAGAATTTAAAAAACGACTGCGCTGAGGAAAGACAAGAAATAATTAAAAGAAGAGACAGCGAACGGGATAGAAGTAGAAAATGTAAAAAGCAATGGGGATTAGGGAAAGAAACCAAAAGAATTTAAAAGCCGGGACAGCGAACTAAAAGAGATGTAGAAAGAAAATTTGAAAAGCCACGGCGCTAATAAAGACAAGAAATAACTAAAAAATAAAGACAGCGAACGGAATAAAAGCAGATGGAAAATTTTAGAAGCAAATAGGATTAGGGAAATAAGGAAGAAATTGAAGCGTAGCAACATTGACCTAAAACAGGTAGGTAGGGAAAAAATCTAAAAAGCGATGGCACTGAGGCAAACCAAGAAAAAATAACTGGAAAGACAGCAAACAGAGTAAAAGTAGACAGAAAAGTTAAAAAGCAACTAAGGGCACTAAGGAAAAACAAGAAAAAATACCTTAAAAATAAAGAACGTGAATGACATAGAGGTAGAAAATTTAAAAAGCCAAGAGATTAATAGAGGAAAGAACTGGACGAGAGGGAAAGCAAACTGAAACTCAGACATGGACAGAAAATCTAAAAGGCAACGGCACTAAGGAAAGACAAGAAATAATTAGAAAGAAAGATATCGAAGGGAAAAAAAGTAGATGTAGAAAACACATTTTAAAAGCGATGGGAATTGGGGGGGGAAAGGGGAAAAAAAACCAAACAGGGAGAGCAAACTAAAACAGGTTGAGAGAAAAATTTAAAAGCGGCGGCACTAAGGAAAGAGAAGAAATCATTAAAGAATAAAGGCAGTGAACGGGATAAAAGTCAAACAGAAAGTGTTAAAAGCCGCGGGGATTAAAGAAATGAGGAAAAAATTTAAAAGTGGCGACGGCGAACTAAAACGGAGACGTCGAAAGAAAATCTAAAAAGCCATGGCACTAAGGAAAACCAAGGAAAAATAATTAAAAACTAAAGACAGCGAACGAGATAAACGTAGAAAATTTTCAAAGCAAGGGGGATGAAGGAAATAAGGAAAAACTTTAAAAAATAGCGACGGCAAACTACAACGAAGACGCAGAAAGAAGATCTCAAAAGCGGTGGCACAGAAGGCAGAGAAGAAATAATGGAAAAAAAAGACAGCAAAGGGAATAAAAGTAGGCACAGAAAGAACATTTCAAGAGCAGACCGAGACAGAAAATTCAAAAAGCGAGGGCACGAAGGAAAGACAAGAAATAATTAAAAAAGAAAGGCAGACAAAAAAGAGACTGCAAACGGGATGGAAGTAGACAGCGAATTTTAAAAGCAACGGTGATTAAGGAAATAGGGAAAAAGACTTAAAAATAGCAACGGCAAACTACAACAGAGACCTAGAAAGAAAACCTATACAGCGACTGCACATAAGAAAGAGAAGAAATAGTAAAAAAGGACAGCAAAGGGAATAAAAGCAGGCATGGAAACAACTTGTCAAACACGGTAGGCATTAGGGAAATAAAGGAAAAAATTATGAAATCGGAACAGCAAAGTGAAACAGAGATGCAGAAAGAAAATTTAAAAAGCGAGGGCACTAAGGAACGACAAGAAATAATTTTAAAAACCCAGCAAAGGGCATAAAAGCGGGCATCGAAAGAACATTTAAAAAGCGTGGGGGATTTGGGAAAGGAAGAGAAAAATGAGGAAATAGGGACCGCAAACTAAAAGAGACGTAGAAAGAGAATTTAAAAAACGACTGCGCTGAGGAAAGACAAGAAATAATTAAAAGAAGAGACAGCGAACGGGATAGAAGTAGAAAATGTAAAAAGCAATGGGGATTAGGGAAAGAAACCAAAAGAATTTAAAAGCCGGGACAGCGAACTAAAAGAGATGTAGAAAGAAAATTTGAAAAGCCACGGCGCTAATAAAGACAAGAAATAACTAAAAAATAAAGACAGCGAACGGAATAAAAGCAGACGGAAAATTTTAGAAGCAAATAGGATTAGGGAAATAAGGAAGAAATTGAAGCGTAGCAACATTGACCTAAAACAGGTAGGTAGGGAAAAAATCTAAAAAGCGATGGCACTGAGGCAAACCAAGAAAAAATAACTGGAAAGACAGCAAACAGAGTAAAAGTAGACAGAAAAGTTAAAAAGCAACTAAGGGCACTAAGGAAAAACAAGAAAAAATACTTTAAAAATAAAGAATGTGAATGAGATAGAGGTAGAAAATTTAAAAAGCCAAGAGATTAATAGAGGAAAGAACTGGACGAGAGGGAAAGCAAACTGAAACTCAGACATGGACAGAAAATCTAAAAGGCAACGGCACTAAGGAAAGACAAGAAATAATTAGAAAGAAAGATATCGAAGGGAAAAAAAGTAGATGTAGAAAACACATTTTAAAAGCGATGGGAATTGGGGGGGGGAAAGGGGAAAAAAAACCAAACAGGGAGAGCAAACTAAAACAGAGGTTGAGAGAAAAATTTAAAAGCGGCGGCACTAAGGAAAGAGAAGAAATCATTAAAGAATAAAGGCAGTGAACGGGATAAAAGTCAAACAGAAAGTGTTAAAAGCCGCGGGGATTAAAGAAATGAGGAAAAAATTTAAAAGTGGCGACGGCAAACTAAAACGGAGACGTCGAAAGAAAATCTAAAAAGCCATGGCACTAAGGAAAACCAAGGAAAAATAATTAAAAACTAAAGACAGCGAACGAGATAAACGTAGAAAATTTTCAAAGCAAGGGGGATGAAGGAAATAAGGAAAAACTTTAAAAAATAGCGACGGCAAACTACAACGAAGACGCAGAAAGAAGATCTCAAAAGCGATGGCACAGAAGGCAGAGAAGAAATAGTGGAAAAAAAAGACAGCAAAGGGAATAAAAGTAGGCACAGAAAGAACATTTCAAGAGCAGACCGAGACAGAAAATTCAAAAAGCGAGGGCACGAAGGAAAGACAAGAAATAATTAAAAAAGAAAGGCAGACAAAAAAAAGACTGCAAACGGGATGGAAGTAGACAGCGAATTTTAAAAGCAACGGTGATTAAGGAAATAGGGAAAAAGATTTAAAAATAGCAACGGCAAACTACAACAGAGACCTAGAAAGAAAACCTATACAGCGACTGCACATAAGAAAGAGAAGAAATAGTAAAAAAGGACAGCAAAGGGAATAAAAGCAGGCATGGAAACAACTTGTCAAACACGGTAGGCATTAGGGAAATAAAGGAAAAAATTATGAAATCGGAACAGCAAAGTGAAACAGAGATGCAGAAAGAAAATTTAAAAAGCAAGGGCACTAAGGAATGACAAGAAATAATTTTAAAAACTCAGCGAAGGGCATAAAAGCGGGCATCGAAAGAACATTTAAAAAGCATGGGGGATTTGGGAAAGGAAGAGAAAAATGAGGAAATAGGGACCGCGAACTAAAAGAGACGTAGAAAGAGAATTTAAAAAACGACTGCGCTAAGGAAAGACGAGAAATAATTAAAAGAAGAGACAGCGAAATAAAGACAGCGAAGGGGATAGAAGTAGAAAATGTAAAAAGCAATGGGGATTAGGGAAAGAAACCAAAAGAATTTAAAAGCCGGGACAGCGAACTAAAAGAGATGTAGAAAGAAAATTTGAAAAGCCACGGCGCTAATAAAGACAAGAAATAACTAAAAAATAAAGACAGCGAACGGAATAAAAGCAGACGGAAAATTTTAGAAGCAAATAGGATTAGGGAAATAAGGAAGAAATTGAAGCGTAGCAACATTGACCTAAAACAGGTAGGTAGGGAAAAAATCTAAAAAGCGATGGCACTGAGGCAAACCAAGAAAAAATAACTGGAAAGACAGCAAACAGAGTAAAAGTAGACAGAAAAGTTAAAAAGCAACTAAGGGCACTAAGGAAAAACAAGAAAAAATACCTTAAAAATAAAGAACGTGAATGACATAGAGGTAGAAAATTTAAAAAGCCAAGAGATTAATAGAGGAAAGAACTGGACGAGAGGGAAAGCAAACTGAAACTCAGACATGGACAGAAAATCTAAAAGGCAACGGCACTAAGGAAAGACAAGAAATAATTAGAAAGAAAGATATCGAAGGGAAAAAAAGTAGATGTAGAAAACACATTTTAAAAGCGATGGGAATTGGGGGGGGAAAGGGGAAAAAAAACCAAACAGGGAGAGCAAACTAAAACAGGTTGAGAGAAAAATTTAAAAGCAGCGGCACTAAGGAAAGAGAAGAAATCATTAAAGAATAAAGGCAGTGAACGGGATAAAAGTCAAACAGAAAGTGTTAAAAGCCGCGGGGATTAAAGAAATGAGGAAAAAATTTAAAAGTGGCGACGGCGAACTAAAACAGAGACGTCGAAAGAAAATCTAAAAAGCCATGGCACTAAGGAAAACCAAGGAAAAATAATTAAAAACTAAAGACAGCGAACGAGATAAACGTAGAAAATTTTCAAAGCAAGGGGGATGAAGGAAATAAGGAAAAACTTTAAAAAATAGCGACGGCAAACTACAACGAAGACGCAGAAAGAAGATCTCAAAAGCGATGGCACAGAAGGCAGAGAAGAAATAATGGAAAAAAAAGACAGCAAAGGGAATAAAAGTAGGCACAGAAAGAACATTTCAAGAGCAGACCGAGACAGAAAATTCAAAAAGCGAGGGCACGAAGGAAAGACAAGAAATAATTAAAAAAGCAAGGCAGACAAAAAAAAGACTGCAAACGGGATGGAAGTAGACAGCGAATTTTAAAAGCAACGGTGATTAAGGAAATAGGGAAAAAGATTTAAAAATAGCAACGGCAAACTACAACAGAGACCTAGAAAGAAAACCTATACAGCGACTGCACATAAGAAAGAGAAGAAATAGTAAAAAAGGACAGCAAAGGGAATAAAAGCAGGCATGGAAACAACTTGTCAAACACGGTAGGCATTAGGGAAATAAAGGAAAAAATGATGAAATCGGAACAGCAAAGTGAAACAGAGATGCAGAAAGAAAATTTAAAAAGCAAGGGCACTAAGGAACGACAAGAAATAATTTTAAAAACCCAGCAAAGGGCATAAAAGCGGGCATCGAAAGAACATTTAAAAAGCGTGGGGGATTTGGGAAAGGAAGAGAAAAATGAGGAAATAGGGACCGCAAACTAAAAGAGACGTAGAAAGAGAATTTAAAAAACGACTGCGCTGAGGAAAGACAAGAAATAATTAAAAGAAGAGACAGCGAACGGGATAGAAGTAGAAAATGTAAAAAGCAATGGGGATTAGGGAAAGAAACCAAAAGAATTTAAAAGCCGGGACAGCGAACTAAAAGAGATGTAGAAAGAAAATTTGAAAAGCCACGGCGCTAATAAAGACAAGAAATAACTAAAAAATAAAGACAGCGAACGGAATAAAAGCAGATGGAAAATTTTAGAAGCAAATAGGATTAGGGAAATAAGGAAGAAATTGAAGCGTAGCAACATTGACCTAAAACAGGTAGGTAGGGAAAAAATCTAAAAAGCGATGGCACTGAGGCAAACCAAGAAAAAATAACTGGAAAGACAGCAAACAGAGTAAAAGTAGACAGAAAAGTTAAAAAGCAACTAAGGGCACTAAGGAAAAACAAGAAAAAATACTTTAAAAATAAAGAATGTGAATGAGATAGAGGTAGAAAATTTAAAAAGCCAAGAGATTAATAGAGGAAAGAACTGGACGAGAGGGAAAGCAAACTGAAACTCAGACATGGACAGAAAATCTAAAAGGCAACGGCACTAAGGAAAGACAAGAAATAATTAGAAAGAAAGATATCGAAGGGAAAAAAAGTAGATGTAGAAAACACATTTTAAAAGCGATGGGAATTGGGGGGGGAAAGGGGAAAAAAAACCAAACAGGGAGAGCAAACTAAAACAGAGGTTGAGAGAAAAATTTAAAAGCGGCGGCACTAAGGAAAGAGAAGAAATCATTAAAGAATAAAGGCAGTGAACGGGATAAAAGTCAAACAGAAAGTGTTAAAAGCCGCGGGGATTAAAGAAATGAGGAAAAAATTTAAAAGTGGCGACGGCGAACTAAAACGGAGACGTCGAAAGAAAATCTAAAAAGCCATGGCACTAAGGAAAACCAAGGAAAAATAATTAAAAACTAAAGACAGCGAACGAGATAAACGTAGAAAATTTTCAAAGCAAGGGGGATGAAGGAAATAAGGAAAAACTTTAAAAAATAGCGACGGCAAACTACAACGAAGACGCAGAAAGAAGATCTCAAAAGCGATGGCACAGAAGGCAGAGAAGAAATAGTGGAAAAAAAAGACAGCAAAGGGAATAAAAGTAGGCACAGAAAGAACATTTCAAGAGCAGACCGAGACAGAAAATTCAAAAAGCGAGGGCACGAAGGAAAGACAAGAAATAATTAAAAAAGAAAGGCAGACAAAAAAAAGACTGCAAACGGGATGGAAGTAGACAGCGAATTTTAAAAGCAACGGTGATTAAGGAAATAGGGAAAAAGATTTAAAAATAGCAACGGCAAACTACAACAGAGACCTAGAAAGAAAACCTATACAGCGACTGCACATAAGAAAGAGAAGAAATAGTAAAAAAGGACAGCAAAGGGAATAAAAGCAGGCATGGAAACAACTTGTCAAACACGGTAGGCATTAGGGAAATAAAGGAAAAAATTATGAAATCGGAACAGCAAAGTGAAACAGAGATGCAGAAAGAAAATTTAAAAAGCAAGGGCACTAAGGAACGACAAGAAATAATTTTAAAAACCCAGCAAAGGGCATAAAAGCGGGCATCGAAAGAACATTTAAAAAGCGTGGGGGATTTGGGAAAGGAAGAGAAAAATGAGGAAATAGGGACCGCGAACTAAAAGAGACGTAGAAAGAGAATTTAAAAAACGACTGCGCTGAGGAAAGACAAGAAATAATTAAAAGAAGAGACAGCGAACGGGATAGAAGTAGAAAATGTAAAAAGCAATGGGGATTAGGGAAAGAAACCAAAAGAATTTAAAAGCCGGGACAGCGAACTAAAAGAGATGTAGAAAGAAAATTTGAAAAGCCACGGCGCTAATAAAGACAAGAAATAACTAAAAAATAAAGACAGCGAACGGAATAAAAGCAGATGGAAAATTTTAGAAGCAAATAGGATTAGGGAAATAAGGAAGAAATTGAAGCGTAGCAACATTGACCTAAAACAGGTAGGTAGGGAAAAAATCTAAAAAGCGATGGCACTGAGGCAAACCAAGAAAAAATAACTGGAAAGACAGCAAACAGAGTAAAAGTAGACAGAAAAGTTAAAAAGCAACTAAGGGCACTAAGGAAAAACAAGAAAAAATACCTTAAAAATAAAGAACGTGAATGACATAGAGGTAGAAAATTTAAAAAGCCAAGAGATTAATAGAGGAAAGAACTGGACGAGAGGGAAAGCAAACTGAAACTCAGACATGGACAGAAAATCTAAAAGGCAACGGCACTAAGGAAAGACAAGAAATAATTAGAAAGAAAGATATCGAAGGGAAAAAAAGTAGATGTAGAAAACACATTTTAAAAGCGATGGGAATTGGGGGGGGAAAGGGGAAAAAAAACCAAACAGGGAGAGCAAACTAAAACAGGTTGAGAGAAAAATTTAAAAGCGGCGGCACTAAGGAAAGAGAAGAAATCATTAAAGAATAAAGGCAGTGAACGGGATAAAAGTCAAACAGAAAGTGTTAAAAGCCGCGGGGATTAAAGAAATGAGGAAAAAATTTAAAAGTGGCGACGGCGAACTAAAACGGAGACGTCGAAAGAAAATCTAAAAAGCCATGGCACTAAGGAAAACCAAGGAAAAATAATTAAAAACTAAAGACAGCGAACGAGATAAACGTAGAAAATTTTCAAAGCAAGGGGGATGAAGGAAATAAGGAAAAACTTTAAAAAATAGCGACGGCAAACTACAACGAAGACGCAGAAAGAAGATCTCAAAAGCGGTGGCACAGAAGGCAGAGAAGAAATAATGGAAAAAAAAGACAGCAAAGGGAATAAAAGTAGGCACAGAAAGAACATTTCAAGAGCAGACCGAGACAGAAAATTCAAAAAGCGAGGGCACGAAGGAAAGACAAGAAATAATTAAAAAAGAAAGGCAGACAAAAAAAAGACTGCAAACGGGATGGAAGTAGACAGCGAATTTTAAAAGCAACGGTGATTAAGGAAATAGGGAAAAAGATTTAAAAATAGCAACGGCAAACTACAACAGAGACCTAGAAAGAAAACCTATACAGCGACTGCACATAAGAAAGAGAAGAAATAGTAAAAAAGGACAGCAAAGGGAATAAAAGCAGGCATGGAAACAACTTGTCAAACACGGTAGGCATTAGGGAAATAAAGGAAAAAATTATGAAATCGGAACAGCAAAGTGAAACAGAGATGCAGAAAGAAAATTTAAAAAGCGAGGGCACTAAGGAACGACAAGAAATAATTTTAAAAACCCAGCAAAGGGCATAAAAGCGGGCATCGAAAGAACATTTAAAAAGCGTGGGGGATTTGGGAAAGGAAGAGAAAAATGAGGAAATAGGGACCGCAAACTAAAAGAGACGTAGAAAGAGAATTTAAAAAACGACTGCGCTGAGGAAAGACAAGAAATAATTAAAAGAAGAGACAGCGAACGGGATAGAAGTAGAAAATGTAAAAAGCAATGGGGATTAGGGAAAGAAACCAAAAGAATTTAAAAGCCGGGACAGCGAACTAAAAGAGATGTAGAAAGAAAATTTGAAAAGCCACGGCGCTAATAAAGACAAGAAATAACTAAAAAATAAAGACAGCGAACGGAATAAAAGCAGACGGAAAATTTTAGAAGCAAATAGGATTAGGGAAATAAGGAAGAAATTGAAGCGTAGCAACATTGACCTAAAACAGGTAGGTAGGGAAAAAATCTAAAAAGCGATGGCACTGAGGCAAACCAAGAAAAAATAACTGGAAAGACAGCAAACAGAGTAAAAGTAGACAGAAAAGTTAAAAAGCAACTAAGGGCACTAAGGAAAAACAAGAAAAAATACTTTAAAAATAAAGAATGTGAATGAGATAGAGGTAGAAAATTTAAAAAGCCAAGAGATTAATAGAGGAAAGAACTGGACGAGAGGGAAAGCAAACTGAAACTCAGACATGGACAGAAAATCTAAAAGGCAACGGCACTAAGGAAAGACAAGAAATAATTAGAAAGAAAGATATCGAAGGGAAAAAAAGTAGATGTAGAAAACACATTTTAAAAGCGATGGGAATTGGGGGGGGGAAAGGGGAAAAAAAACCAAACAGGGAGAGCAAACTAAAACAGAGGTTGAGAGAAAAATTTAAAAGCGGCGGCACTAAGGAAAGAGAAGAAATCATTAAAGAATAAAGGCAGTGAACGGGATAAAAGTCAAACAGAAAGTGTTAAAAGCCGCGGGGATTAAAGAAATGAGGAAAAAATTTAAAAGTGGCGACGGCAAACTAAAACGGAGACGTCGAAAGAAAATCTAAAAAGCCATGGCACTAAGGAAAACCAAGGAAAAATAATTAAAAACTAAAGACAGCGAACGAGATAAACGTAGAAAATTTTCAAAGCAAGGGGGATGAAGGAAATAAGGAAAAACTTTAAAAAATAGCGACGGCAAACTACAACGAAGACGCAGAAAGAAGATCTCAAAAGCGATGGCACAGAAGGCAGAGAAGAAATAGTGGAAAAAAAAGACAGCAAAGGGAATAAAAGTAGGCACAGAAAGAACATTTCAAGAGCAGACCGAGACAGAAAATTCAAAAAGCGAGGGCACGAAGGAAAGACAAGAAATAATTAAAAAAGAAAGGCAGACAAAAAAAAGACTGCAAACGGGATGGAAGTAGACAGCGAATTTTAAAAGCAACGGTGATTAAGGAAATAGGGAAAAAGATTTAAAAATAGCAACGGCAAACTACAACAGAGACCTAGAAAGAAAACCTATACAGCGACTGCACATAAGAAAGAGAAGAAATAGTAAAAAAGGACAGCAAAGGGAATAAAAGCAGGCATGGAAACAACTTGTCAAACACGGTAGGCATTAGGGAAATAAAGGAAAAAATGATGAAATCGGAACAGCAAAGTGAAACAGAGATGCAGAAAGAAAATTTAAAAAGCAAGGGCACTAAGGAATGACAAGAAATAATTTTAAAAACTCAGCGAAGGGCATAAAAGCGGGCATCGAAAGAACATTTAAAAAGCATGGGGGATTTGGGAAAGGAAGAGAAAAATGAGGAAATAGGGACCGCGAACTAAAAGAGACGTAGAAAGAGAATTTAAAAAACGACTGCGCTAAGGAAAGACGAGAAATAATTAAAAGAAGAGACAGCGAAATAAAGACAGCGAAGGGGATAGAAGTAGAAAATGTAAAAAGCAATGGGGATTAGGGAAAGAAACCAAAAGAATTTAAAAGCCGGGACAGCGAACTAAAAGAGATGTAGAAAGAAAATTTGAAAAGCCACGGCGCTAATAAAGACAAGAAATAACTAAAAAATAAAGACAGCGAACGGAATAAAAGCAGACGGAAAATTTTAGAAGCAAATAGGATTAGGGAAATAAGGAAGAAATTGAAGCGTAGCAACATTGACCTAAAACAGGTAGGTAGGGAAAAAATCTAAAAAGCGATGGCACTGAGGCAAACCAAGAAAAAATAACTGGAAAGACAGCAAACAGAGTAAAAGTAGACAGAAAAGTTAAAAAGCAACTAAGGGCACTAAGGAAAAACAAGAAAAAATACCTTAAAAATAAAGAACGTGAATGACATAGAGGTAGAAAATTTAAAAAGCCAAGAGATTAATAGAGGAAAGAACTGGACGAGAGGGAAAGCAAACTGAAACTCAGACATGGACAGAAAATCTAAAAGGCAACGGCACTAAGGAAAGACAAGAAATAATTAGAAAGAAAGATATCGAAGGGAAAAAAAGTAGATGTAGAAAACACATTTTAAAAGCGATGGGAATTGGGGGGGGAAAGGGGAAAAAAAACCAAACAGGGAGAGCAAACTAAAACAGGTTGAGAGAAAAATTTAAAAGCGGCGGCACTAAGGAAAGAGAAGAAATCATTAAAGAATAAAGGCAGTGAACGGGATAAAAGTCAAACAGAAAGTGTTAAAAGCCGCGGGGATTAAAGAAATGAGGAAAAAATTTAAAAGTGGCGACGGCGAACTAAAATGGAGACGTCGAAAGAAAATCTAAAAAGCCATGGCACTAAGGAAAACCAAGGAAAAATAATTAAAAACTAAAGACAGCGAACGAGATAAACGTAGAAAATTTTCAAAGCAAGGGGGATGAAGGAAATAAGGAAAAACTTTAAAAAATAGCGACGGCAAACTACAACGAAGACGCAGAAAGAAGATCTCAAAAGCGGTGGCACAGAAGGCAGAGAAGAAATAATGGAAAAAAAAGACAGCAAAGGGAATAAAAGTAGGCACAGAAAGAACATTTCAAGAGCAGACCGAGACAGAAAATTCAAAAAGCGAGGGCACGAAGGAAAGACAAGAAATAATTAAAAAAGAAAGGCAGACAAAAAAAAGACTGCAAACGGGATGGAAGTAGACAGCGAATTTTAAAAGCAACGGTGATTAAGGAAATAGGGAAAAAGATTTAAAAATAGCAACGGCAAACTACAACAGAGACCTAGAAAGAAAACCTATACAGCGACTGCACATAAGAAAGAGAAGAAATAGTAAAAAAGGACAGCAAAGGGAATAAAAGCAGGCATGGAAACAACTTGTCAAACACGGTAGGCATTAGGGAAATAAAGGAAAAAATTATGAAATCGGAACAGCAAAGTGAAACAGAGATGCAGAAAGAAAATTTAAAAAGCGAGGGCACTAAGGAACGACAAGAAATAATTTTAAAAACCCAGCAAAGGGCATAAAAGCGGGCATCGAAAGAACATTTAAAAAGCGTGGGGGATTTGGGAAAGGAAGAGAAAAATGAGGAAATAGGGACCGCAAACTAAAAGAGACGTAGAAAGAGAATTTAAAAAACGACTGCGCTGAGGAAAGACAAGAAATAATTAAAAGAAGAGACAGCGAACGGGATAGAAGTAGAAAATGTAAAAAGCAATGGGGATTAGGGAAAGAAACCAAAAGAATTTAAAAGCCGGGACAGCGAACTAAAAGAGATGTAGAAAGAAAATTTGAAAAGCCACGGCGCTAATAAAGACAAGAAATAACTAAAAAATAAAGACAGCGAACGGAATAAAAGCAGACGGAAAATTTTAGAAGCAAATAGGATTAGGGAAATAAGGAAGAAATTGAAGCGTAGCAACATTGACCTAAAACAGGTAGGTAGGGAAAAAATCTAAAAAGCGATGGCACTGAGGCAAACCAAGAAAAAATAACTGGAAAGACAGCAAACAGAGTAAAAGTAGACAGAAAAGTTAAAAAGCAACTAAGGGCACTAAGGAAAAACAAGAAAAAATACTTTAAAAATAAAGAATGTGAATGAGATAGAGGTAGAAAATTTAAAAAGCCAAGAGATTAATAGAGGAAAGAACTGGACGAGAGGGAAAGCAAACTGAAACTCAGACATGGACAGAAAATCTAAAAGGCAACGGCACTAAGGAAAGACAAGAAATAATTAGAAAGAAAGATATCGAAGGGAAAAAAAGTAGGCGTAGAAAACACATTTTAAAAGCGATGGGAATTGGGGGGGGAAAGGGGAAAAAAAACCAAACAGGGAGAGCAAACTAAAACAGAGGTTGAGAGAAAAATTTAAAAGCGGCGGCACTAAGGAAAGAGAAGAAATCATTAAAGAATAAAGGCAGTGAACGGGATAAAAGTCAAACAGAAAGTGTTAAAAGCCGCGGGGATTAAAGAAATGAGGAAAAAATTTAAAAGTGGCGACGGCGAACTAAAACGGAGACGTCGAAAGAAAATCTAAAAAGCCATGGCACTAAGGAAAACCAAGGAAAAATAATTAAAAACTAAAGACAGCGAACGAGATAAACGTAGAAAATTTTCAAAGCAAGGGGGATGAAGGAAATAAGGAAAAACTTTAAAAAATAGCGACGGCAAACTACAACGAAGACGCAGAAAGAAGATCTCAAAAGCGGTGGCACAGAAGGCAGAGAAGAAATAATGGAAAAAAAAGACAGCAAAGGGAATAAAAGTAGGCACAGAAAGAACATTTCAAGAGCAGACCGAGACAGAAAATTCAAAAAGCGAGGGCACGAAGGAAAGACAAGAAATAATTAAAAAAGAAAGGCAGACAAAAAAAAGACTGCAAACGGGATGGAAGTAGACAGCGAATTTTAAAAGCAACGGTGATTAAGGAAATAGGGAAAAAGATTTAAAAATAGCAACGGCAAACTACAACAGAGACCTAGAAAGAAAACCTATACAGCGACTGCACATAAGAAAGAGAAGAAATAGTAAAAAAGGACAGCAAAGGGAATAAAAGCAGGCATGGAAACAACTTGTCAAACACGGTAGGCATTAGGGAAATAAAGGAAAAAATGATGAAATCGGAACAGCAAAGTGAAACAGAGATGCAGAAAGAAAATTTAAAAAGCGAGGGCACTAAGGAACGACAAGAAATAATTTTAAAAACCCAGCAAAGGGCATAAAAGCGGGCATCGAAAGAACATTTAAAAAGCATGGGGGATTTGGGAAAGGAAGAGAAAAATGAGGAAATAGGGACCGCAAACTAAAAGAGACGTAGAAAGAGAATTTAAAAAACGACTGCGCTGAGGAAAGACAAGAAATAATTAAAAGAAGAGACAGCGAACGGGATAGAAGTAGAAAATGTAAAAAGCAATGGGGATTAGGGAAAGAAACCAAAAGAATTTAAAAGCCGGGACAGCGAACTAAAAGAGATGTAGAAAGAAAATTTGAAAAGCCACGGCGCTAATAAAGACAAGAAATAACTAAAAAATAAAGACAGCGAACGGAATAAAAGCAGACGGAAAATTTTAGAAGCAAATAGGATTAGGGAAATAAGGAAGAAATTGAAGCGTAGCAACATTGACCTAAAACAGGTAGGTAGGGAAAAAATCTAAAAAGCGATGGCACTGAGGCAAACCAAGAAAAAATAACTGGAAAGACAGCAAACAGAGTAAAAGTAGACAGAAAAGTTAAAAAGCAACTAAGGGCACTAAGGAAAAACAAGAAAAAATACTTTAAAAATAAAGAATGTGAATGAGATAGAGGTAGAAAATTTAAAAAGCCAAGAGATTAATAGAGGAAAGAACTGGACGAGAGGGAAAGCAAACTGAAACTCAGACATGGACAGAAAATCTAAAAGGCAACGGCACTAAGGAAAGACAAGAAATAATTAGAAAGAAAGATATCGAAGGGAAAAAAAGTAGGCGTAGAAAACACATTTTAAAAGCGATGGGAATTGGGGGGGGAAAGGGGAAAAAAAACCAAACAGGGAGAGCAAACTAAAACAGAGGTTGAGAGAAAAATTTAAAAGCGGCGGCACTAAGGAAAGAGAAGAAATCATTAAAGAATAAAGGCAGTGAACGGGATAAAAGTCAAACAGAAAGTGTTAAAAGCCGCGGGGATTAAAGAAATGAGGAAAAAATTTAAAAGTGGCGACGGCGAACTAAAACGGAGACGTCGAAAGAAAATCTAAAAAGCCATGGCACTAAGGAAAACCAAGGAAAAATAATTAAAAACTAAAGACAGCGAACGAGATAAACGTAGAAAATTTTCAAAGCAAGGGGGATGAAGGAAATAAGGAAAAACTTTAAAAAATAGCGACGGCAAACTACAACGAAGACGCAGAAAGAAGATCTCAAAAGCGATGGCACAGAAGGCAGAGAAGAAATAATGGAAAAAAAAGACAGCAAAGGGAATAAAAGTAGGCACAGAAAGAACATTTCAAGAGCAGACCGAGACAGAAAATTCAAAAAGCGAGGGCACGAAGGAAAGACAAGAAATAATTAAAAAAGAAAGGCAGACAAAAAAAAGACTGCAAACGGGATGGAAGTAGACAGCGAATTTTAAAAGCAACGGTGATTAAGGAAATAGGGAAAAAGATTTAAAAATAGCAACGGCAAACTACAACAGAGACCTAGAAAGAAAACCTATACAGCGACTGCACATAAGAAAGAGAAGAAATAGTAAAAAAGGACAGCAAAGGGAATAAAAGCAGGCATGGAAACAACTTGTCAAACACGGTAGGCATTAGGGAAATAAAGGAAAAAATGATGAAATCGGAACAGCAAAGTGAAACAGAGATGCAGAAAGAAAATTTAAAAAGCGAGGGCACTAAGGAACGACAAGAAATAATTTTAAAAACCCAGCAAAGGGCATAAAAGCGGGCATCGAAAGAACATTTAAAAAGCGTGGGGGATTTGGGAAAGGAAGAGAAAAATGAGGAAATAGGGACCGCAAACTAAAAGAGACGTAGAAAGAGAATTTAAAAAACGACTGCGCTGAGGAAAGACAAGAAATAATTAAAAGAAGAGACAGCGAAGGGGATAGAAGTAGAAAATGTAAAAAGCAATGGGGATTAGGGAAAGAAACCAAAAGAATTTAAAAGCCGGGACAGCGAACTAAAAGAGATGTAGAAAGAAAATTTGAAAAGCCACGGCGCTAATAAAGACAAGAAATAACTAAAAAATAAAGACAGCAAACGGAATAAAAGCAGACGGAAAATTTTAGAAGCAAATAGGATTAGGGAAATAAGGAAGAAATTGAAGCGTAGCAACATTGACCTAAAACAGGTAGGTAGGGAAAAAATCTAAAAAGCGATGGCACTGAGGCAAACCAAGAAAAAATAACTGGAAAGACAGCAAACAGAGTAAAAGTAGACAGAAAAGTTAAAAAGCAACTAAGGGCACTAAGGAAAAACAAGAAAAAATACTTTAAAAATAAAGAATGTGAATGAGATAGAGGTAGAAAATTTAAAAAGCCAAGAGATTAATAGAGGAAAGAACTGGACGAGAGGGAAAGCAAACTGAAACTCAGACATGGACAGAAAATCTAAAAGGCAACGGCACTAAGGAAAGACAAGAAATAATTAGAAAGAAAGATATCGAAGGGAAAAAAAGTAGGCGTAGAAAACACATTTTAAAAGCGATGGGAATTGGGGGGGGAAAGGGGAAAAAAAACCAAACAGGGAGAGCAAACTAAAACAGAGGTTGAGAGAAAAATTTAAAAGCGGCGGCACTAAGGAAAGAGAAGAAATCATTAAAGAATAAAGGCAGTGAACGGCATAAAAGTCAAACAGAAAGTGTTAAAAGCCGCGGGGATTAAAGAAATGAGGAAAAAATTTAAAAGTGGCGACGGCGAACTAAAACGGAGACGTCAAAAGAAAATCTAAAAAGCCATGGCACTAAGGAAAACCAAGGAAAAATAATTAAAAACTAAAGACAGCGAACGAGATAAACGTAGAAAATTTTCAAAGCAAGGGGGATGAAGGAAATAAGGAAAAACTTTAAAAAATAGCGACGGCAAACTACAACGAAGACGCAGAAAGAAGATCTCAAAAGCGATGGCACAGAAGGCAGAGAAGAAATAGTGGAAAAAAAAAGACAGCAAAGGGAATAAAAGTAGGCACAGAAAGAACATTTCAAGAGCAGACCGAGACAGAAAATTCAAAAAGCGAGGGCACGAAGGAAAGACAAGAAATAATTAAAAAAGAAAGGCAGACAAAAAAAAGACTGCAAACGGGATGGAAGTAGACAGCGAATTTTAAAAGCAACGGTGATTAAGGAAATAGGGAAAAAGATTTAAAAATAGCAACGGCAAACTACAACAGAGACCTAGAAAGAAAACCTATACAGCGACTGCACATAAGAAAGAGAAGAAATAGTAAAAAAGGACAGCAAAGGGAATAAAAGCAGGCATGGAAACAACTTGTCAAACACGGTAGGCATTAGGGAAATAAAGGAAAAAATGATGAAATCGGAACAGCAAAGTGAAACAGAGATGCAGAAAGAAAATTTAAAAAGCGAGGGCACTAAGGAACGACAAGAAATAATTTTAAAAACCCAGCAAAGGGCATAAAAGCGGGCATCGAAAGAACATTTAAAAAGCGTGGGGGATTTGGGAAAGGAAGAGAAAAATGAGGAAATAGGGACCGCAAACTAAAAGAGACGTAGAAAGAGAATTTAAAAAACGACTGCGCTGAGGAAAGACAAGAAATAATTAAAAGAAGAGACAGCGAACGGGATAGAAGTAGAAAATGTAAAAAGCAATGGGGATTAGGGAAAGAAACCAAAAGAATTTAAAAGCCGGGACAGCGAACTAAAAGAGATGTAGAAAGAAAATTTGAAAAGCCACGGCGCTAATAAAGACAAGAAATAACTAAAAAATAAAGACAGCGAACGGAATAAAAGCAGACGGAAAATTTTAGAAGCAAATAGGATTAGGGAAATAAGGAAGAAATTGAAGCGTAGCAACATTGACCTAAAACAGGTAGGTAGGGAAAAAATCTAAAAAGCGATGGCACTGAGGCAAACCAAGAAAAAATAACTGGAAAGACAGCAAACAGAGTAAAAGTAGACAGAAAAGTTAAAAAGCAACTAAGGGCACTAAGGAAAAACAAGAAAAAATACTTTAAAAATAAAGAATGTGAATGAGATAGAGGTAGAAAATTTAAAAAGCCAAGAGATTAATAGAGGAAAGAACTGGACGAGAGGGAAAGCAAACTGAAACTCAGACATGGACAGAAAATCTAAAAGGCAACGGCACTAAGGAAAGACAAGAAATAATTAGAAAGAAAGATATCGAAGGGAAAAAAAGTAGATGTAGAAAACACATTTTAAAAGCGATGGGAATTGGGGGGGGAAAGGGGAAAAAAAACCAAACAGGGAGAGCAAACTAAAACAGAGGTTGAGAGAAAAATTTAAAAGCGGCGGCACTAAGGAAAGAGAAGAAATCATTAAAGAATAAAGGCAGTGAACGGGATAAAAGTCAAACAGAAAGTGTTAAAAGCCGCGGGGATTAAAGAAATGAGGAAAAAATTTAAAAGTGGCGACGGCGAACTAAAACGGAGACGTCAAAAGAAAATCTAAAAAGCCATGGCACTAAGGAAAACCAAGGAAAAATAATTAAAAACTAAAGACAGCGAACGAGATAAACGTAGAAAATTTTCAAAGCAAGGGGGATGAAGGAAATAAGGAAAAACTTTAAAAAATAGCGACGGCAAACTACAACGAAGACGCAGAAAGAAGATCTCAAAAGCGGTGGCACAGAAGGCAGAGAAGAAATAATGGAAAAAAAAGACAGCAAAGGGAATAAAAGTAGGCACAGAAAGAACATTTCAAGAGCAGACCGAGACAGAAAATTCAAAAAGCGAGGGCACGAAGGAAAGACAAGAAATAATTAAAAAAGAAAGGCAGACAAAAAAAAGACTGCAAACGGGATGGAAGTAGACAGCGAATTTTAAAAGCAACGGTGATTAAGGAAATAGGGAAAAAGATTTAAAAATAGCAACGGCAAACTACAACAGAGACCTAGAAAGAAAACCTATACAGCGACTGCACATAAGAAAGAGAAGAAATAGTAAAAAAGGACAGCAAAGGGAATAAAAGCAGGCATGGAAACAACTTGTCAAACACGGTAGGCATTAGGGAAATAAAGGAAAAAATGATGAAATCGGAACAGCAAAGTGAAACAGAGATGCAGAAAGAAAATTTAAAAAGCGAGGGCACTAAGGAACGACAAGAAATAATTTTAAAAACCCAGCAAAGGGCATAAAAGCGGGCATCGAAAGAACATTTAAAAAGCGTGGGGGATTTGGGAAAGGAAGAGAAAAATGAGGAAATAGGGACCGCAAACTAAAAGAGACGTAGAAAGAGAATTTAAAAAACGACTGCGCTGAGGAAAGACAAGAAATAATTAAAAGAAGAGACAGCGAACGGGATAGAAGTAGAAAATGTAAAAAGCAATGGGGATTAGGGAAAGAAACCAAAAGAATTTAAAAGCCGGGACAGCGAACTAAAAGAGATGTAGAAAGAAAATTTGAAAAGCCACGGCGCTAATAAAGACAAGAAATAACTAAAAAATAAAGACAGCGAACGGAATAAAAGCAGACGGAAAATTTTAGAAGCAAATAGGATTAGGGAAATAAGGAAGAAATTGAAGCGTAGCAACATTGACCTAAAACAGGTAGGTAGGGAAAAAATCTAAAAAGCGATGGCACTGAGGCAAACCAAGAAAAAATAACTGGAAAGACAGCAAACAGAGTAAAAGTAGACAGAAAAGTTAAAAAGCAACTAAGGGCACTAAGGAAAAACAAGAAAAAATACTTTAAAAATAAAGAATGTGAATGAGATAGAGGTAGAAAATTTAAAAAGCCAAGAGATTAATAGAGGAAAGAACTGGACGAGAGGGAAAGCAAACTGAAACTCAGACATGGACAGAAAATCTAAAAGGCAACGGCACTAAGGAAAGACAAGAAATAATTAGAAAGAAAGATATCGAAGGGAAAAAAAGTAGATGTAGAAAACACATTTTAAAAGCGATGGGAATTGGGGGGGGAAAGGGGAAAAAAAACCAAACAGGGAGAGCAAACTAAAACAGAGGTTGAGAGAAAAATTTAAAAGCGGCGGCACTAAGGAAAGAGAAGAAATCATTAAAGAATAAAGGCAGTGAACGGGATAAAAGTCAAACAGAAAGTGTTAAAAGCCGCGGGGATTAAAGAAATGAGGAAAAAATTTAAAAGTGGCGACGGCGAACTAAAACGGAGACGTCAAAAGAAAATCTAAAAAGCCATGGCACTAAGGAAAACCAAGGAAAAATAATTAAAAACTAAAGACAGCGAACGAGATAAACGTAGAAAATTTTCAAAGCAAGGGGGATGAAGGAAATAAGGAAAAACTTTAAAAAATAGCGACGGCAAACTACAACGAAGACGCAGAAAGAAGATCTCAAAAGCGGTGGCACAGAAGGCAGAGAAGAAATAATGGAAAAAAAAGACAGCAAAGGGAATAAAAGTAGGCACAGAAAGAACATTTCAAGAGCAGACCGAGACAGAAAATTCAAAAAGCGAGGGCACGAAGGAAAGACAAGAAATAATTAAAAAAGAAAGGCAGACAAAAAAAAGACTGCAAACGGGATGGAAGTAGACAGCGAATTTTAAAAGCAACGGTGATTAAGGAAATAGGGAAAAAGATTTAAAAATAGCAACGGCAAACTACAACAGAGACCTAGAAAGAAAACCTATACAGCGACTGCACATAAGAAAGAGAAGAAATAGTAAAAAAGGACAGCAAAGGGAATAAAAGCAGGCATGGAAACAACTTGTCAAACACGGTAGGCATTAGGGAAATAAAGGAAAAAATGATGAAATCGGAACAGCAAAGTGAAACAGAGATGCAGAAAGAAAATTTAAAAAGCGAGGGCACTAAGGAACGACAAGAAATAATTTTAAAAACCCAGCAAAGGGCATAAAAGCGGGCATCGAAAGAACATTTAAAAAGCGTGGGGGATTTGGGAAAGGAAGAGAAAAATGAGGAAATAGGGACCGCAAACTAAAAGAGACGTAGAAAGAGAATTTAAAAAACGACTGCGCTGAGGAAAGACAAGAAATAATTAAAAGAAGAGACAGCGAAGGGGATAGAAGTAGAAAATGTAAAAAGCAATGGGGATTAGGGAAAGAAACCAAAAGAATTTAAAAGCCGGGACAGCGAACTAAAAGAGATGTAGAAAGAAAATTTGAAAAGCCACGGCGCTAATAAAGACAAGAAATAACTAAAAAATAAAGACAGCGAACGGAATAAAAGCAGACGGAAAATTTTAGAAGCAAATAGGATTAGGGAAATAAGGAAGAAATTGAAGCGTAGCAACATTGACCTAAAACAGGTAGGTAGGGAAAAAATCTAAAAAGCGATGGCACTGAGGCAAACCAAGAAAAAATAACTGGAAAGACAGCAAACAGAGTAAAAGTAGACAGAAAAGTTAAAAAGCAACTAAGGGCACTAAGGAAAAACAAGAAAAAATACTTTAAAAATAAAGAATGTGAATGAGATAGAGGTAGAAAATTTAAAAAGCCAAGAGATTAATAGAGGAAAGAACTGGACGAGAGGGAAAGCAAACTGAAACTCAGACATGGACAGAAAATCTAAAAGGCAACGGCACTAAGGAAAGACAAGAAATAATTAGAAAGAAAGATATCGAAGGGAAAAAAAGTAGGCGTAGAA
Organism: Gavia stellata; assembly: GCF_030936135.1. Taxonomy (NCBI): domain Eukaryota; kingdom Metazoa; phylum Chordata; class Aves; order Gaviiformes; family Gaviidae; genus Gavia; species Gavia stellata. The sequence goes on from NW_026777087.1 coordinate 179,986, forward strand.
AACACATTTTAAAAGCGATGGGAATTGGGGGGGGAAAGGGGAAAAAAAACCAAACAGGGAGAGCAAACTAAAACAGGTTGAGAGAAAAATTTAAAAGCGGCGGCACTAAGGAAAGAGAAGAAATCATTAAAGAATAAAGGCAGTGAACGGGATAAAAGTCAAACAGAAAGTGTTAAAAGCCGCGGGGATTAAAGAAATGAGGAAAAAATTTAAAAGTGGCGACGGCGAACTAAAACGGAGACGTCAAAAGAAAATCTAAAAAGCCATGGCACTAAGGAAAACCAAGGAAAAATAATTAAAAACTAAAGACAGCGAACGAGATAAACGTAGAAAATTTTCAAAGCAAGGGGGATGAAGGAAATAAGGAAAAACTTTAAAAAATAGCGACGGCAAACTACAACGAAGACGCAGAAAGAAGATCTCAAAAGCGATGGCACAGAAGGCAGAGAAGAAATAATGGAAAAAAAAAGACAGCAAAGGGAATAAAAGTAGGCACAGAAAGAACATTTCAAGAGCAGACCGAGACAGAAAATTCAAAAAGCGAGGGCACGAAGGAAAGACAAGAAATAATTAAAAAAGAAAGGCAGACAAAAAAAAGACTGCAAACGGGATGGAAGTAGACAGCGAATTTTAAAAGCAACGGTGATTAAGGAAATAGGGAAAAAGATTTAAAAATAGCAACGGCAAACTACAACAGAGACCTAGAAAGAAAACCTATACAGCGACTGCACATAAGAAAGAGAAGAAATAGTAAAAAAGGACAGCAAAGGGAATAAAAGCAGGCATGGAAACAACTTGTCAAACACGGTAGGCATTAGGGAAATAAAGGAAAAAATGATGAAATCGGAACAGCAAAGTGAAACAGAGATGCAGAAAGAAAATTTAAAAAGCGAGGGCACTAAGGAACGACAAGAAATAATTTTAAAAACCCAGCAAAGGGCATAAAAGCGGGCATCGAAAGAACATTTAAAAAGCGTGGGGGATTTGGGAAAGGAAGAGAAAAATGAGGAAATAGGGACCGCAAACTAAAAGAGACGTAGAAAGAGAATTTAAAAAACGACTGCGCTGAGGAAAGACAAGAAATAATTAAAAGAAGAGACAGCGAACGGGATAGAAGTAGAAAATGTAAAAAGCAATGGGGATTAGGGAAAGAAACCAAAAGAATTTAAAAGCCGGGACAGCGAACTAAAAGAGATGTAGAAAGAAAATTTGAAAAGCCACGGCGCTAATAAAGACAAGAAATAACTAAAAAATAAAGACAGCGAACGGAATAAAAGCAGACGGAAAATTTTAGAAGCAAATAGGATTAGGGAAATAAGGAAGAAATTGAAGCGTAGCAACATTGACCTAAAACAGGTAGGTAGGGAAAAAATCTAAAAAGCGATGGCACTGAGGCAAACCAAGAAAAAATAACTGGAAAGACAGCAAACAGAGTAAAAGTAGACAGAAAAGTTAAAAAGCAACTAAGGGCACTAAGGAAAAACAAGAAAAAATACCTTAAAAATAAAGAACGTGAATGAGATAGAGGTAGAAAATTTAAAAAGCCAAGAGATTAATAGAGGAAAGAACTGGACGAGAGGGAAAGCAAACTGAAACTCAGACATGGACAGAAAATCTAAAAGGCAACGGCACTAAGGAAAGACAAGAAATAATTAGAAAGAAAGATATCGAAGGGAAAAAAAGTAGATGTAGAAAACACATTTTAAAAGCGATGGGAATTGGGGGGGGAAAGGGGAAAAAAAACCAAACAGGGAGAGCAAACTAAAACAGAGGTTGAGAGAAAAATTTAAAAGCGGCGGCACTAAGGAAAGAGAAGAAATCATTAAAGAATAAAGGCAGTGAACGGCATAAAAGTCAAACAGAAAGTGTTAAAAGCCGCGGGGATTAAAGAAATGAGGAAAAAATTTAAAAGTGGCGACGGCGAACTAAAATGGAGACGTCGAAAGAAAATCTAAAAAGCCATGGCACTAAGGAAAACCAAGGAAAAATAATTAAAAACTAAAGACAGCGAACGAGATAAACGTAGAAAATTTTCAAAGCAAGGGGGATGAAGGAAATAAGGAAAAACTTTAAAAAATAGCGACGGCAAACTACAACGAAGACGCAGAAAGAAGATCTCAAAAGCGGTGGCACAGAAGGCAGAGAAGAAATAATGGAAAAAAAAGACAGCAAAGGGAATAAAAGTAGGCACAGAAAGAACATTTCAAGAGCAGACTGAGACAGAAAATTCAAAAAGCGAGGGCACGAAGGAAAGACAAGAAATAATTAAAAAAGAAAGGCAGACAAAAAAAAGACTGCAAACGGGATGGAAGTAGACAGCGAATTTTAAAAGCAACGGTGATTAAGGAAATAGGGAAAAAGATTTAAAAATAGCAACGGCAAACTACAACAGAGACCTAGAAAGAAAACCTATACAGCGACTGCACATAAGAAAGAGAAGAAATAGTAAAAAAGGACAGCAAAGGGAATAAAAGCAGGCATGGAAACAACTTGTCAAACACGGTAGGCATTAGGGAAATAAAGGAAAAAATTATGAAATCGGAACAGCAAAGTGAAACAGAGATGCAGAAAGAAAATTTAAAAAGCGAGGGCACTAAGGAACGACAAGAAATAATTTTAAAAACCCAGCAAAGGGCATAAAAGCGGGCATCGAAAGAACATTTAAAAAGCGTGGGGGATTTGGGAAAGGAAGAGAAAAATGAGGAAATAGGGACCGCAAACTAAAAGAGACGTAGAAAGAGAATTTAAAAAACGACTGCGCTGAGGAAAGACAAGAAATAATTAAAAGAAGAGACAGCGAACGGGATAGAAGTAGAAAATGTAAAAAGCAATGGGGATTAGGGAAAGAAACCAAAAGAATTTAAAAGCCGGGACAGCGAACTAAAAGAGATGTAGAAAGAAAATTTGAAAAGCCACGGCGCTAATAAAGACAAGAAATAACTAAAAAATAAAGACAGCGAACGGAATAAAAGCAGACGGAAAATTTTAGAAGCAAATAGGATTAGGGAAATAAGGAAGAAATTGAAGCGTAGCAACATTGACCTAAAACAGGTAGGTAGGGAAAAAATCTAAAAAGCGATGGCACTGAGGCAAACCAAGAAAAAATAACTGGAAAGACAGCAAACAGAGTAAAAGTAGACAGAAAAGTTAAAAAGCAACTAAGGGCACTAAGGAAAAACAAGAAAAAATACTTTAAAAATAAAGAATGTGAATGAGATAGAGGTAGAAAATTTAAAAAGCCAAGAGATTAATAGAGGAAAGAACTGGACGAGAGGGAAAGCAAACTGAAACTCAGACATGGACAGAAAATCTAAAAGGCAACGGCACTAAGGAAAGACAAGAAATAATTAGAAAGAAAGCTATCGAAGGGAAAAAAAGTAGGCGTAGAAAACACATTTTAAAAGCGATGGGAATTGGGGGGGGGGAAAGGGGAAAAAAAACCAAACAGGGAGAGCAAACTAAAACAGAGGTTGAGAGAAAAATTTAAAAGCGGCGGCACTAAGGAAAGAGAAGAAATCATTAAAGAATAAAGGCAGTGAACGGGATAAAAGTCAAACAGAAAGTGTTAAAAGCCGCGGGGATTAAAGAAATGAGGAAAAAATTTAAAAGTGGCGACGGCGAACTAAAACGGAGACGTCAAAAGAAAATCTAAAAAGCCATGGCACTAAGGAAAACCAAGGAAAAATAATTAAAAACTAAAGACAGCGAACGAGATAAACGTAGAAAATTTTCAAAGCAAGGGGGATGAAGGAAATAAGGAAAAACTTTAAAAAATAGCGACGGCAAACTACAACGAAGACGCAGAAAGAAGATCTCAAAAGCGATGGCACAGAAGGCAGAGAAGAAATAATGGAAAAAAAAGACAGCAAAGGGAATAAAAGTAGGCACAGAAAGAACATTTCAAGAGCAGACCGAGACAGAAAATTCAAAAAGCGAGGGCACGAAGGAAAGACAAGAAATAATTAAAAAAGAAAGGCAGACAAAAAAAAGACTGCAAACGGGATGGAAGTAGACAGCGAATTTTAAAAGCAACGGTGATTAAGGAAATAGGGAAAAAGATTTAAAAATAGCAACGGCAAACTACAACAGAGACCTAGAAAGAAAACCTATACAGCGACTGCACATAAGAAAGAGAAGAAATAGTAAAAAAGGACAGCAAAGGGAATAAAAGCAGGCATGGAAACAACTTGTCAAACACGGTAGGCATTAGGGAAATAAAGGAAAAAATTATGAAATCGGAACAGCAAAGTGAAACAGAGATGCAGAAAGAAAATTTAAAAAGTGAGGGCACTAAGGAACGACAAGAAATAATTTTAAAAACCCAGCAAAGGGCATAAAAGCGGGCATCGAAAGAACATTTAAAAAGCGTGGGGGATTTGGGAAAGGAAGAGAAAAATGAGGAAATAGGGACCGCAAACTAAAAGAGACGTAGAAAGAGAATTTAAAAAACGACTGCGCTGAGGAAAGACAAGAAATAATTAAAAGAAGAGACAGCGAACGGGATAGAAGTAGAAAATGTAAAAAGCAATGGGGATTAGGGAAAGAAACCAAAAGAATTTAAAAGCCGGGACAGCGAACTAAAAGAGATGTAGAAAGAAAATTTGAAAAGCCACGGCGCTAATAAAGACAAGAAATAACTAAAAAATAAAGACAGCGAACGGAATAAAAGCAGATGGAAAATTTTAGAAGCAAATAGGATTAGGGAAATAAGGAAGAAATTGAAGCGTAGCAACATTGACCTAAAACAGGTAGGTAGGGAAAAAATCTAAAAAGCGATGGCACTGAGGCAAACCAAGAAAAAATAACTGGAAAGACAGCAAACAGAGTAAAAGTAGACAGAAGAGTTAAAAAGCAACTAAGGGCACTAAGGAAAAACAAGAAAAAATACTTTAAAAATAAAGAACGTGAATGAGATAGAGGTAGAAAATTTAAAAAGCCAAGAGATTAATAGAGGAAAGAACTGGACGAGAGGGAAAGCAAACTGAAACTCAGACATGGACAGAAAATCTAAAAGGCAACGGCACTAAGGAAAGACAAGAAATAATTAGAAAGAAAGATATCGAAGGGAAAAAAAGTAGATGTAGAAAACACATTTTAAAAGCGATGGGAATTGGGGGGGGAAAGGGGAAAAAAAACCAAACAGGGAGAGCAAACTAAAACAGAGGTTGAGAGAAAAATTTAAAAGCGGCGGCACTAAGGAAAGAGAAGAAATCATTAAAGAATAAAGGCAGTGAACGGGATAAAAGTCAAACAGAAAGTGTTAAAAGCCGCGGGGATTAAAGAAATGAGGAAAAAATTTAAAAGTGGCGACGGCGAACTAAAACGGAGACGTCGAAAGAAAATCTAAAAAGCCATGGCACTAAGGAAAACCAAGGAAAAATAATTAAAAACTAAAGACAGCGAACGAGATAAACGTAGAAAATTTTCAAAGCAAGGGGGATGAAGGAAATAAGGAAAAACTTTAAAAAATAGCGACGGCAAACTACAACGAAGACGCAGAAAGAAGATCTCAAAAGCGATGGCACAGAAGGCAGAGAAGAAATAGTGGGAAAAAAAGACAGCAAAGGGAATAAAAGTAGGCACAGAAAGAACATTTCAAGAGCAGACCGAGACAGAAAATTCAAAAAGCGAGGGCACGAAGGAAAGACAAGAAATAATTAAAAAAGAAAGGCAGACAAAAAAAAGACTGCAAACGGGATGGAAGTAGACAGCGAATTTTAAAAGCAACGGTGATTAAGGAAATAGGGAAAAAGATTTAAAAATAGCAACGGCAAACTACAACAGAGACCTAGAAAGAAAACCTATACAGCGACTGCACATAAGAAAGAGAAGAAATAGTAAAAAAGGACAGCAAAGGGAATAAAAGCAGGCATGGAAACAACTTGTCAAACACGGTAGGCATTAGGGAAATAAAGGAAAAAATTATGAAATCGGAACAGCAAAGTGAAACAGAGATGCAGAAAGAAAATTTAAAAAGCGAGGGCACTAAGGAACGACAAGAAATAATTTTAAAAACCCAGCAAAGGGCATAAAAGCGGGCATCGAAAGAACATTTAAAAAGCGTGGGGGATTTGGGAAAGGAAGAGAAAAATGAGGAAATAGGGACCGCAAACTAAAAGAGACGTAGAAAGAGAATTTAAAAAACGACTGCGCTGAGGAAAGACGAGAAATAATTAAAAGAAGAGACAGCGAACGGGATAGAAGTAGAAAATGTAAAAAGCAATGGGGATTAGGGAAAGAAACCAAAAGAATTTAAAAGCCGGGACAGCGAACTAAAAGAGATGTAGAAAGAAAATTTGAAAAGCCACGGCGCTAATAAAGACAGCGAACGGAATAAAAGCAGACGGAAAATTTTAGAAGCAAATAGGATTAGGGAAATAAGGAAGAAATTGAAGCGTAGCAACATTGACCTAAAACAGGTAGGTAGGGAAAAAATCTAAAAAGCGATGGCACTGAGGCAAACCAAGAAAAAATAACTGGAAAGACAGCAAACAGAGTAAAAGTAGACAGAAGAGTTAAAAAGCAACTAAGGGCACTAAGGAAAAACAAGAAAAAATACCTTAAAAATAAAGAACGTGAATGAGATAGAGGTAGAAAATTTAAAAAGCCAAGAGATTAATAGAGGAAAGAACTGGACGAGAGGGAAAGCAAACTGAAACTCAGACATGGACAGAAAATCTAAAAGGCAACGGCACTAAGGAAAGACAAGAAATAATTAGAAAGAAAGCTATCGAAGGGAAAAAAAGTAGGCGTAGAAAACACATTTTAAAAGCGATGGGAATTGGGGGGGGGAAAGGGGAAAAAAAACCAAACAGGGAGAGCAAACTAAAACAGAGGTTGAGAGAAAAATTTAAAAGCGGCGGCACTAAGGAAAGAGAAGAAATCATTAAAGAATAAAGGCAGTGAACGGCATAAAAGTCAAACAGAAAGTGTTAAAAGCCGCGGGGATTAAAGAAATGAGGAAAAAATTTAAAAGTGGCGACGGCGAACTAAAACGGAGACGTCGAAAGAAAATCTAAAAAGCCATGGCACTAAGGAAAACCAAGGAAAAATAATTAAAAACTAAAGACAGCGAACGAGATAAACGTAGAAAATTTTCAAAGCAAGGGGGATGAAGGAAATAAGGAAAAACTTTAAAAAATAGCGACGGCAAACTACAACGAAGACGCAGAAAGAAGCTCTAAAAAGCGATGGCACAGAAGGCAGAGAAGAAATAATGGAAAAAAAAGACAGCAAAGGGAATAAAAGTAGGCACAGAAAGAACATTTCAAGAGCAGACCGAGACAGAAAATTCAAAAAGCGAGGGCACGAAGGAAAGACAAGAAATAATTAAAAAAGAAAGGCAGACAAAAAAAAGACTGCAAACGGGATGGAAGTAGACAGCGAATTTTAAAAGCAACGGTGATTAAGGAAATAGGGAAAAAGATTTAAAAATAGCAACGGCAAACTACAACAGAGACCTAGAAAGAAAACCTATACAGCGACTGCACATAAGAAAGAGAAGAAATAGTAAAAAAGGACAGCAAAGGGAATAAAAGCAGGCATGGAAACAACTTGTCAAACACGGTAGGCATTAGGGAAATAAAGGAAAAAATGATGAAATCGGAACAGCAAAGTGAAACAGAGATGCAGAAAGAAAATTTAAAAAGCGAGGGCACTAAGGAACGACAAGAAATAATTTTAAAAACCCAGCAAAGGGCATAAAAGCGGGCATCGAAAGAACATTTAAAAAGCGTGGGGGATTTGGGAAAGGAAGAGAAAAATGAGGAAATAGGGACCGCAAAATAAAAGAGACGTAGAAAGAGAATTTAAAAAACGACTGCGCTGAGGAAAGACGAGAAATAATTAAAAGAAGAGACAGCGAACGGGATAGAAGTAGAAAATGTAAAAAGCAATGGGGATTAGGGAAAGAAACCAAAAGAATTTAAAAGCCGGGACAGCGAACTAAAAGAGATGTAGAAAGAAAATTTGAAAAGCCACGGCGCTAATAAAGACAAGAAATAACTAAAAAATAAAGACAGCGAACGGAATAAAAGCAGACGGAAAATTTTAGAAGCAAATAGGATTAGGGAAATAAGGAAGAAATTGAAGCGTAGCAACATTGACCTAAAACAGGTAGGTAGGGAAAAAATCTAAAAAGCGATGGCACTGAGGCAAACCAAGAAAAAATAACTGGAAAGACAGCAAACAGAGTAAAAGTAGACAGAAGAGTTAAAAAGCAACTAAGGGCACTAAGGAAAAACAAGAAAAAATACTTTAAAAATAAAGAATGTGAATGAGATAGAGGTAGAAAATTTAAAAAGCCAAGAGATTAATAGAGGAAAGAACTGGACGAGAGGGAAAGCAAACTGAAACTCAGACATGGACAGAAAATCTAAAAGGCAACGGCACTAAGGAAAGACAAGAAATAATTAGAAAGAAAGATATCGAAGGGAAAAAAAGTAGATGTAGAAAACACATTTTAAAAGCGATGGGAATTGGGGGGGGAAAGGGGAAAAAAAACCAAACAGGGAGAGCAAACTAAAACAGAGGTTGAGAGAAAAATTTAAAAGCGGCGGCACTAAGGAAAGAGAAGAAATCATTAAAGAATAAAGGCAGTGAACGGCATAAAAGTCAAACAGAAAGTGTTAAAAGCCGCGGGGATTAAAGAAATGAGGAAAAAATTTAAAAGTGGCGACGGCGAACTAAAACGGAGACGTCGAAAGAAAATCTAAAAAGCCATGGCACTAAGGAAAACCAAGGAAAAATAATTAAAAACTAAAGACAGCGAACGAGATAAACGTAGAAAATTTTCAAAGCAAGGGGGATGAAGGAAATAAGGAAAAACTTTAAAAAATAGCGACGGCAAACTACAACGAAGACGCAGAAAGAAGATCTCAAAAGCGATGGCACAGAAGGCAGAGAAGAAATAGTGGAAAAAAAAGACAGCAAAGGGAATAAAAGTAGGCACAGAAAGAACATTTCAAGAGCAGACCGAGACAGAAAATTCAAAAAGCGAGGGCACGAAGGAAAGACAAGAAATAATTAAAAAAGAAAGGCAGACAAAAAAAAGACTGCAAACGGGATGGAAGTAGACAGCGAATTTTAAAAGCAACGGTGATTAAGGAAATAGGGAAAAAGATTTAAAAATAGCAACGGCAAACTACAACAGAGACCTAGAAAGAAAACCTATACAGCGACTGCACATAAGAAAGAGAAGAAATAGTAAAAAAGGACAGCCAAAAGGGAATAAAAGCAGGCATGGAAACAACTTGTCAAACACGGTAGGCATTAGGGAAATAAGGAAAAAATTATGAAATCGGAACAGCAAAGTGAAACAGAGATGCAGAAAGAAAATTTAAAAAGCGAGGGCACTAAGGAACGACAAGAAATAATTTTAAAAACCCAGCAAAGGGCATAAAAGCGGGCATCGAAAGAACATTTAAAAAGCGTGGGGGATTTGGAAAGGAAAGAGAAAAATGAGGAAATAGGGACCGCAAACTAAAAGAGACGTAGAAAGAGAATTAAAAAACGACTGCGCTGAGGAAAGACAAGAAATAATTAAAAGAAGAGACAGCGAACGGGATAGAAGTAGAAAATGTAAAAAGGCAACTGGGGATTAGGGAAAGAAACCAAAAGAATTTAAAAGCCGGGACAGCGAACTAAAAGAGATGTAGAAAGAAAATTGAAAAGCCACGGCGCTAATAAAGACAAGAAATAACTAAAAATAAAGACAGCGAACGGAATAAAAGCAGACGGAAAATTTTAGAAGCAAATAGGATTAGGGAAATAAGGAAGAAATTGAAGCGTAGCAACATTGACCTAAAACAGGTAGGTAGGGAAAAAATCTAAAAAGCGATGGCACTGAGGCAAACCAAGAAAAAATAACTGGAAAGACAGCAAACAGAGTAAAAGTAGACAGAAAAGTTAAAAAGCAACTAAGGGCACTAAGGAAAAACAAGAAAAAATACTTTAAAAATAAAGAATGTGAATGAGATAGAGGTAGAAAATTTAAAAAGCCAAGAGATTAATAGAGGAAAGAACTGGACGAGAGGGAAAGCAAACTGAAACTCAGACATGGACAGAAAATCTAAAAGGCAACGGCACTAAGGAAAGACAAGAAATAATTAGAAAGAAAGCTATCGAAGGGAAAAAAAGTAGGCGTAGAAAACACATTTTAAAAGCGATGGGAATTGGGGGGGGGGAAAGGGGAAAAAAAACCAAACAGGGAGAGCAAACTAAAACAGAGGTTGAGAGAAAAATTTAAAAGCGGCGGCACTAAGGAAAGAGAAGAAATCATTAAAGAATAAAGGCAGTGAACGGGATAAAAGTCAAACAGAAAGTGTTAAAAGCCGCGGGGATTAAAGAAATGAGGAAAAAATTTAAAAGTGGCGACGGCGAACTAAAACGGAGACGTCGAAAGAAAATCTAAAAAGCCATGGCACTAAGGAAAACCAAGGAAAAATAATTAAAAACTAAAGACAGCGAACGAGATAAACGTAGAAAATTTTCAAAGCAAGGGGGATGAAGGAAATAAGGAAAAACTTTAAAAAATAGCGACGGCAAACTACAACGAAGACGCAGAAAGAAGATCTCAAAAGCGATGGCACAGAAGGCAGAGAAGAAATAATGGAAAAAAAAGACAGCAAAGGGAATAAAAGTAGGCACAGAAAGAACATTTCAAGAGCAGACCGAGACAGAAAATTCAAAAAGCGAGGGCACGAAGGAAAGACAAGAAATAATTAAAAAAGAAAGGCAGACAAAAAAAAGACTGCAAACGGGATGGAAGTAGACAGCGAATTTTAAAAGCAACGGTGATTAAGGAAATAGGGAAAAAGATTTAAAAATAGCAACGGCAAACTACAACAGAGACCTAGAAAGAAAACCTATACAGCGACTGCACATAAGAAAGAGAAGAAATAGTAAAAAAGGACAGCAAAGGGAATAAAAGCATGCATGGAAACAACTTGTCAAACACGGTAGGCATTAGGGAAATAAAGGAAAAAATTATGAAATCGGAACAGCAAAGTGAAACAGAGATGCAGAAAGAAAATTTAAAAAGTGAGGGCACTAAGGAACGACAAGAAATAATTTTAAAAACCCAGCAAAGGGCATAAAAGCGGGCATCGAAAGAACATTTAAAAAGCGTGGGGGATTTGGGAAAGGAAGAGAAAAATGAGGAAATAGGGACCGCAAACTAAAAGAGACGTAGAAAGAGAATTTAAAAAACGACTGCGCTGAGGAAAGACAAGAAATAATTAAAAGAAGAGACAGCGAACGGGATAGAAGTAGAAAATGTAAAAAGCAATGGGGATTAGGGAAAGAAACCAAAAGAATTTAAAAGCCGGGACAGCGAACTAAAAGAGATGTAGAAAGAAAATTTGAAAAGCCACGGCGCTAATAAAGACAAGAAATAACTAAAAAATAAAGACAGCGAACGGAATAAAAGCAGATGGAAAATTTTAGAAGCAAATAGGATTAGGGAAATAAGGAAGAAATTGAAGCGTAGCAACATTGACCTAAAACAGGTAGGTAGGGAAAAAATCTAAAAAGCGATGGCACTGAGGCAAACCAAGAAAAAATAACTGGAAAGACAGCAAACAGAGTAAAAGTAGACAGAAGAGTTAAAAAGCAACTAAGGGCACTAAGGAAAAACAAGAAAAAATACTTTAAAAATAAAGAACGTGAATGAGATAGAGGTAGAAAATTTAAAAAGCCAAGAGATTAATAGAGGAAAGAACTGGACGAGAGGGAAAGCAAACTGAAACTCAGACATGGACAGAAAATCTAAAAGGCAACGGCACTAAGGAAAGACAAGAAATAATTAGAAAGAAAGATATCGAAGGGAAAAAAAGTAGATGTAGAAAACACATTTTAAAAGCGATGGGAATTGGGGGGGGAAAGGGGAAAAAAAACCAAACAGGGAGAGCAAACTAAAACAGAGGTTGAGAGAAAAATTTAAAAGCGGCGGCACTAAGGAAAGAGAAGAAATCATTAAAGAATAAAGGCAGTGAACGGGATAAAAGTCAAACAGAAAGTGTTAAAAGCCGCGGGGATTAAAGAAATGAGGAAAAAATTTAAAAGTGGCGACGGCGAACTAAAACGGAGACGTCGAAAGAAAATCTAAAAAGCCATGGCACTAAGGAAAACCAAGGAAAAATAATTAAAAACTAAAGACAGCGAACGAGATAAACGTAGAAAATTTTCAAAGCAAGGGGGATGAAGGAAATAAGGAAAAACTTTAAAAAATAGCGACGGCAAACTACAACGAAGACGCAGAAAGAAGATCTCAAAAGCGATGGCACAGAAGGCAGAGAAGAAATAGTGGGAAAAAAAGACAGCAAAGGGAATAAAAGTAGGCACAGAAAGAACATTTCAAGAGCAGACCGAGACAGAAAATTCAAAAAGCGAGGGCACGAAGGAAAGACAAGAAATAATTAAAAAAGAAAGGCAGACAAAAAAAAGACTGCAAACGGGATGGAAGTAGACAGCGAATTTTAAAAGCAACGGTGATTAAGGAAATAGGGAAAAAGATTTAAAAATAGCAACGGCAAACTACAACAGAGACCTAGAAAGAAAACCTATACAGCGACTGCACATAAGAAAGAGAAGAAATAGTAAAAAAGGACAGCAAAGGGAATAAAAGCAGGCATGGAAACAACTTGTCAAACACGGTAGGCATTAGGGAAATAAAGGAAAAAATTATGAAATCGGAACAGCAAAGTGAAACAGAGATGCAGAAAGAAAATTTAAAAAGCGAGGGCACTAAGGAACGACAAGAAATAATTTTAAAAACCCAGCAAAGGGCATAAAAGCGGGCATCGAAAGAACATTTAAAAAGCGTGGGGGATTTGGGAAAGGAAGAGAAAAATGAGGAAATAGGGACCGCAAACTAAAAGAGACGTAGAAAGAGAATTTAAAAAACGACTGCGCTGAGGAAAGACGAGAAATAATTAAAAGAAGAGACAGCGAACGGGATAGAAGTAGAAAATGTAAAAAGCAATGGGGATTAGGGAAAGAAACCAAAAGAATTTAAAAGCCGGGACAGCGAACTAAAAGAGATGTAGAAAGAAAATTTGAAAAGCCACGGCGCTAATAAAGACAGCGAACGGAATAAAAGCAGACGGAAAATTTTAGAAGCAAATAGGATTAGGGAAATAAGGAAGAAATTGAAGCGTAGCAACATTGACCTAAAACAGGTAGGTAGGGAAAAAATCTAAAAAGCGATGGCACTGAGGCAAACCCAAGAAAAAATAACTGGAAAGACAGCAAACAGAGTAAAAGTAGACAGAAGAGTTAAAAAGCAACTAAGGGCACTAAGGAAAAACAAGAAAAAATACCTTAAAAATAAAGAACGTGAATGAGATAGAGGTAGAAAATTTAAAAAGCCAAGAGATTAATAGAGGAAAGAACTGGACGAGAGGGAAAGCAAACTGAAACTCAGACATGGACAGAAAATCTAAAAGGCAACGGCACTAAGGAAAGACAAGAAATAATTAGAAAGAAAGCTATCGAAGGGAAAAAAAGTAGGCGTAGAAAACACATTTTAAAAGCGATGGGAATTGGGGGGGGAAAGGGGAAAAAAAACCAAACAGGGAGAGCAAACTAAAACAGAGGTTGAGAGAAAATTTAAAAGCGGCGGCACTAAGGAAAGAGAAGAAATCATTAAAGAATAAAGGCAGTGAACGGCATAAAAGTCAAACAGAAAGTGTTAAAAGCCGCGGGATTAAAGAAATGAGGAAAAAATTTAAAAGTGGCGACGGCGAACTAAAACGGAGACGTCGAAAGAAAATCTAAAAAGCCATGGCACTAAGGAAAACCAAGGAAAAATAATATAAAAACTAAAGACAGCGAACGAGATAAACGTAGAAAATTTTCAAAGCAAGGGGGATGAAGGAAATAAGGAAAAACTTTAAAAAATAGCGACGGCAAACTACAACGAAGACGCAGAAAGAAGCTCTAAAAAGCGATGGCACAGAAGGCAGAGAAGAAATAATGGAAAAAAAAGACAGCAAAGGGAATAAAAGTAGGCACAGAAAGAACATTTCAAGAGCAGACCGAGACAGAAAATTCAAAAAGCGAGGGCACGAAGGAAAGACAAGAAATAATTAAAAAAGAAAGGCAGACAAAAAAAAGACTGCAAACGGGATGGAAGTAGACAGCGAATTTTAAAAGCAACGGTGATAAGGAAATAGGGAAAAAGATTTAACAATAGCAACGGCAAACTACAACAGAGACCTAGAAAGAAAACCTATACAGCGACTGCACATAAGAAAGAGAAGAAATAGTAAAAAAAGGACAGCAAAGGGAATAAAAGCAGGCATGGAAACAACTTGTCAAACACGGTAGGCATTAGGGAAATAAAGGAAAAAATGATGAAATCGGAACAGCAAAGTGAAACAGAGATGCAGAAAGAAAATTTAAAAAGCGAGGGCACTAAGGAACGACAAGAAATAATTTTAAAAACCCAGCAAAGGGCATAAAAGCGGGCATCGAAAGAACATTTAAAAAAGCGTGGGGGATTTGGGGAAAGGAAGAGAAAAATGAGGAAATAGGGACCGCATAAACTAAAAGAGACGTAGAAAGAGAATTTAAAAAACGACTGCGCTGAGGAAAGACGAGAAATAATTAAAAGAAGAGACAGCGAACGGGATAGAAGTAGAAAATGTAAAAAGCAATGGGGATTAGGGAAAGAAACCAAAAGAATTTAAAAGCCGGGACAGCGAACTAAAAGAGATGTAGAAAGAAAATTTGAAAAGCCACGGCGCTAATAAAGACAAGAAATAACTAAAAAATAAAGACAGCGAACGGAATAAAAGCAGACGGAAAATTTTAGAAGCAAATAGGATTAGGGAAATAAGGAAGAAATTGAAGCGTAGCAACATTGACCTAAAACAGGTAGGTAGGGAAAAAATCTAAAAAGCGATGGCACTGAGGCAAACCAAGAAAAAATAACTGGAAAGACAGCAAACAGAGTAAAAGTAGACAGAAGAGTTAAAAAAGCAACTAAGGGCACTAAGGAAAAACAAGAAAAAAATACTTTAAAAATAAAGAATGTGAATGAGATAGAGGTAGAAAATTTAAAAGCCAAGAGATTAATAGAGGAAAGACTGGACGAGAGGGAAAGCAAACTGAAACTCAGACATGGACCAGAAAATCTAAAAGGCAACGGCACTAAGGAAAGACAAGAAATAATTAGAAAGAAAGATATCGAAGGAAAAAAAGTAGATGTAGAAAACACATTTTAAAAAGCGATGGGAATTGGGGGGGGGAAAGGGGAAAAAAAAACCAAACAGGTGAGAGCAAACTAAAACAGAGGTTGAGAGAAAAATTTAAAAAGCGGCGGCACTAAGGAAAGAGAAGAAATCATTAAAGAATAAAGGCAGGTGAACGGCATAAAAGTCAAACAGAAAGTGTTAAAAGCCGCGGGGATTAAAGAAATGAGGAAAAAATTTAAAAGTGGCGACGGCGAACTAAAACGGAGACGTCGAAAGAAAATCTAAAAAGCCATGGCACTAAGGAAAACCAAGGAAAAATAATTAAAAACTAAAGACAGCGAACGAGATAAACGTAGAAAATTTTCAAAGCAAGGGGGGATGAAGGAAATAAGGAAAAACTTTAAAAAATAGCGACGGCAAACTACAACGAAGACGCAGAAAGAAGATCTCAAAAGCGATGGCACAGAAGGCAGAGAAGAAATAGTGGAAAAAAAAGACAGCAAAGGGAATAAAAGTAGGCACAGAAAGAACATTTCAAGAGCAGACCGAGACAGAAAATTCAAAAAGCTGAGGAGGGCACGAAGGAAAGACAAGAAATAATTAAAAAAGAAAGGCAGACAAAAAAAAGACTGCAAACGGGATGGAAGTAGACAGCGAATTTTTAAAAGCAACGGTGATTAAGGAAATAGGGAAAAAGATTTAAAATAGCAACGGCAAACTACAACAGAGACCTAGAAAGAAAACCTATACAGCGACTGCACATAAGAAAGAGAAGAAATAGTAAAAAAGGACAGCAAAGGGAATAAAAGCAGGCATGGAAACAACTTGTCAAACACGGTAGGCATTAGGGAAATAAAGGGAAAAAATTATGAAATCGGAACAGCAAAGTGAAACAGAGATGCAGAAAGAAAATTTAAAAAGCGAGGGCACTAAGGAACGACAAGAAATAATTTTAAAAACCCAGCAAAGGGGCATAAAAGCGAGGGCATCGAAAGAACATTTAAAAAGCGTGGGGGATTTGGGAAAGGAAGAGAAAAATGAGGAAATAGGGACCGCAAACTAAAAGAGACGTAGAAAGAGAATTTAAAAACGACTGCGCTGAGGAAAGACGAGAATAATTAAAAGAAGAGACAGCGAACGGGATAGAAGTAGAAAATGTAAAAAGCAATGGGGATTAGGGAAAGAAACCAAAAGAATTTAAAAGCCGGGACAGCGAAACTAAAGAGATGTAGAAAGAAAATTTGAAAAGCCACGGCGCTAATAAAGACAAGAAATAACTAAAAAATAAAGACAGCGAACGGAATAAAAGCAGACGGAAAATTTTAGAAGCAAGTAGGATTAGGGGAAATAAGGAAGAAATTGAAGCGTAGCAACATTGACCTAAAACAGGTAGGTAGGGAAAAAATCTAAAAAGCGATGGCACTGAGGCAAACCAAGAAAAAATAACTGGAAAGACAGCAAACAGAGTAAAAGTAGACAGAAGAGTTAAAAAGCAACTAAGGGCACTAAGGAAAAACAAGAAAAATACTTTACAAAATAAAGAATGTGAATGAGATAGAGGTAGAAAATTTAAAAAGCCAAGAGATTAATAGAGGAAAGAACTGGACGAGAGGGAAAGCAAACTGAAACTCAGACATGGACAGAAAATCTAAAAGGCAACGGCACTATGAGAAAGACAAGAAATAATTAGAAAGAAAGATATCGAAGGAAAAAAAGTAGGCGTAGAAAACACATTTTTAAAAGCGATGGGAATTGGGGGGGGGAAGGGGAAAAAAACCAAACAGGGAGAGCAAACTAAAACAGAGGTTGAGAGAAAAATTTAAAAGCGGCGGCACTAAGGAAAGAGAAGAAATCATTAAAGAATAAAGGCAGTGAACGGGATAAAAGTCAAACAGAAAGTGTTAAAAGCCGCGGGGGATTAAAGAAATGAGGAAAAAATTTAAAAGTGGCGACGGCGAACTAAAACGGAGACGTCGAAAGAAAATCTAAAAAGCCATGGCACTAAGGAAAACCAAGGAAAAATAATTAAAACTAAAGACAGCGAACGAGATAAACGTAGAAAATTTTCAAAGCAAGGGGGATGAAGGAAATAAGGAAAAACTTTAAAAAATAGCGACGGCAAACTACAACGAAGACGCAGAAAGAAGATCTCAAAAGCGATGGCACAGAAGGTCAGAGAAGAAATAGTGGAAAAAAAAGACAGCAAAGGGAATAAAAGTAGGCACAGAAAGAACATTTCAAGAGCAGACCGAGACAGAAAATTCAAAAAGCGAGGCACGAAGGAAAGACAAGAAATAATTAAAAAAGAAAGGCAGACAAAAAAAAGACTGCAAACGGGATGGAAGTAGACAGCGAATTTTAAAGCAACGGTGATTAAGGAAATAGGGAAAAAGATTTAAAAATAGCAACGGCAAACTACAACAGAGACCTAGAAAGAAAACCTATACAGCGACTGCACGTAAGAAAGAGAAGAAATAGTAAAAAAGGACAGCAAAGGGAATAAAAGCAGGCATGGAAACAACTTGTCAAACACGGTAGGCATTAGGGAAATAAAGGAAAAAATGATGAAATCGAACAGCAAAGTGAAACAGAGATGCAGAAAGAAAATTTAAAAGCGAGGGCACTAAGGAACGACAAGAAATAATTTTAAAAACCCAGCAAAGGGCATAAAGCGGCATCGAAAGAACATTTAAAAAGCGTGGGGGATTTGGGAAAGGAAGAGAAAAATGAGGAAATAGGGACCGCAAACTAAAAGAGACGTAGAAAGAGAATTTAAAAAACGACTGCGCTGAGGAAAGACGAGAAATAATTAAAAGAAGAGACAGCGAACGGGATAGAAGTAAGAAAATGTAAAAAGCAATGGGGATTAGGGAAAGAAACCAAAAGAATTTAAAAGCCGGGACAGCGAACTAAAAGAGATGTAGAAAGAAAATTTGAAAAGCCACGGCGCTAATAAAGACAAGAAATAACTAAAAAATAAAGACAGCGAACGGAATAAAAGCAGACGGAAAATTTTAGAAGCAAATAGGATTAGGGAAATAAGGAAGAAATTGAAGCGTAGCAACATTGACCTAAAACAGGTAGGTAGGGAAAAAAATCTAAAAGCGATGGCACTGAGGCAAACCAAGAAAAAATAACTGGAAAGACAGCAAACAGAGTAAAAGTAGACAGAAAAGTTAAAAAGCAACTAAGGGCACTAAGGAAAAACAAGAAAAAATACTTTAAAAATAAAGAATGTGAATGAGATAGAGGTAGAAAATTTAAAAAGCCAAGAGATTAATAGAGGAAAGAAACTGGACGAGAGGGAAAGCAAACTGAAAACTCAGACATGACAGAAAATCTAAAAGGCAACGGCACTAAGGAAAGACAAGAAATAATTAGAAAGAAAGATATCGAAGGGAAAAAAAGTAGATGTAGAAAACACATTTTAAAAGCGATGGGAATTGGGAGGGGGGAAGGGGAAAAAAAAACCAAACAGGGAGAGCAAACTAAAACAGAGGTTGAGAGAAAAATTTTAAAAGCGGCGGCACTAAGGAAAGAGAAGAAATCATTAAAGAATAAAGGCAGTGAACGGGATAAAAGTCAAACAGAAAGTGTTAAAAGCCGCGGGGATTAAAGAAATGAGGAAAAAATTTAAAAGTGGCGACGGCGAACTAAAACGGAGACGTCGAAAGAAATCTAAAAAGCCATGGCACTAAGGAAAACCAAGGAAAAATAATTAAAAACTAAAGACAGCGAACGAGATAAACGTAGAAAATTTTCAAAGCAAGGGGGATGAAGGAAATAAGGAAAAACTTTAAAAAATAGCGACGGCAAACTACAACGAAGACGCAGAAAGAAGATCTCAAAAGCGATGGCACAGAAGGCAGAGAAGAAATAGTGGAAAAAAAAGACAGCAAAGGGAATAAAAGTAGGCACAGAAAGAACATTTCAAGAGCAGACCGAGACAGAAAATTCAAAAAGCGAGGGCACGAAGGAAAGACAAGAAATAATTAAAAAAGAAAGGCAGACAAAAAAAAGACTGCAAACGGGATGGAAGTAGACAGCGAATTTTAAAAGCAACGGTGATTAAGGAAATAGGAAAAAGATTTAAAAATAGCAACGGCAAACTACAACAGAGACCTAGAAAGAAAACCTATACAGCGACTGCACGTAAGAAAGAGAAGAAATAGTAAAAAAGGGACAGCAAAGGGAATAAAAGCAGGCATGGAAACAACTTGTCAAACACGGTAGGCATTAGGGAAATAAAGGAAAAAATTATGAAATCGGACAGCAAAGTGAAACAGAGATGCAGAAGAAATTTAAAAAGCGAGGGCACTAAGGAACGACAAGAAATAATTTTAAAAACCCAGCAAAGGGGCATAAAGCGGGCATCGAAAGAACATTTAAAAGCGTGGGGGATTTGGGAAAGGAAGAGAAAAATGAGGAAATAGGGACCGCAAACTAAAAGAGACGTAGAAAGAGAATTTAAAAAACGACTGCGCTGAGGAAAGACGAGAAATAATTAAAAGAAGAGACAGCGAACGGGATAGAAGTAGAAAATGTAAAAAGCAATGGGGGATTAGGGAAAGAAACCAAAAGAATTTAAAAGCGGGACAGCGAACTAAAAGAGATGTAGAAAGAAAATTTGAAAAGCCACGGCGCTAATAAAGACAAGAAATAACTAAAAAATAAAGACAGCGAACGGAATAAAAGCAGACGGAAAATTTTAGAAGCAAATAGGATTATGGGAAATAAGGAAGAAAATTGAAGCGTAGCAACATTGACCTAAAACAGGTAGGTAGGGAAAAAATCTAAAAAGCGATGGCACTGAGGCAAACCAAGAAAAAATAACTGGAAAGACAGCAAACAGAGTAAAGTAGACAGAAAAGTTAAAAAGCAACTAAGGGCACTAAGGAAACTACAAGAAATAAATACTTTATAAAATAAAGAATGTGAATGAGATAGAGGTAGAAAATTTAAAAGCCAAGAGATTAATAGAGGAAAGAACTGGACGAGAGGGAAAGCAAACTGAAACTCAGACATGGACAGAAAATCTAAAAGGCAACGGCACTAAGGAAAGACAAGAAATAATTAGAAAGAAAGATATCGAAGGGAAAAAAAGTAGATGTAGAAAACACATTTTAAAAGCGATGGGAACTGGGGGGGGGGAAGGGGAAAAAAAACCAAACAGGGAGAGCAAACTAAAACAGAGGTTGAGAGAAAAATTTAAAAGCGGCCGGCACTAAGGAAAGAGAAGAAATCATTAAAGAATTAAGGCAGTGAACGGGATTAAAAGTCAAACAGAAAGTGTTAAAAGCCGCGGGGGATTAAGAAATGAGGAAAAAAATTTAAAAGTGGCGACGGCGAACTAAAACGGAGACGTCGAAAGAAAATCTAAAAAGCCATGGCACTAAGGAAAACCAAGGAAAAATAATTAAAAACTAAAGACAGCGAACGAGATAAACGTAGAAAATTTTCAAAGCAAGGGGGATGAAGGAAAATAAGGAAAAACTTTAAAAAATAGCGACGGCAAACTACAACGAAGACGCAGAAAGAAGATCTCAAAAGCGATGGCACAGAAGGCAGAGAAGAAATAGTGGAAAAAAAAGACAGCAAAGGGAATAAAAGTAGGCACAGAAAGAACATTTCAAGAGCAGACCGAGACAGAAAATTCAAAAGCGAGGGCACGAAGGAAAGACAAGAAATAATAAAAAAGAAAGGCAGACAAAAAAAAGACTGCAAACGGGATGGAAGTAGACAGCGAATTTTAAAAGCAACGGTGATTAAGGAAATAGGGAAAAAGATTTAAAAATAGCAACGGCAAACTACAACAGAGACCTAGAAAGAAAACCTATACAGCGACTGCACGTAAGAAAGAGAAGAAATAGTAAAAAAGGACAGCAAAGGGAATAAAAGCAGGCATGGAAACAACTTGTCAAACACGGTAGGCATTAGGGAAATAAAGAAAAAATTATGAAATCGGAACAGCAAAGTGAAACAGAGATGCAGAAAGAAAATTTAAAAAGCGAGGGCACTAAGGAACGACAAGAAATAATTTTAAAAACCCAGCAAAGGGCATAAAAGCGGGGCATCGAAAGAACATTTAAAAAGCGTGGGGGATTTGGGAAAGGAAGAGAAAAATGAGGAAATAGGGACCGCAAACTAAAAGAGACGTAGAAAGAGAATTTAAAAAACGACTGCGCTGAGGAAGACGAGAAATAATTAAAAGAAGAGACAGCGAACCGGGATAGAAGTAGAAAATGTAAAAAGCAATGGGGCTTAGGGAAAGAAACCAAAAGAATTTAAAAGCCGGGACAGCGAACTAAAAGAGATGTAGAAAGAAAATTTGAAAAGCCACGGCGCTAATAAAGACAAGAATAACTAAAAAATAAAGACAGCGAACGGAATAAAAGCAGACGGAAAATTTTAGAAGCAAATAGGATTAGGGGAAAGTAAGGAAGAAATTGAAGCGTAGCAACATTGACCTAAAACAGGTAGGTAGGGAAAAAATCTAAAAAGCGATGGCACTGAGGCAAACCAAGAAAAAATAACTGGAAAGACAGCAAACAGAGTAAAAGTAGACAGAAAAGTTAAAAAGCAACTAAGGGCACTAAGGAAAAACAAGAAAAAATACTTTAAAAATAAAGAATGTGAATGAGATAGAGGTAGAAAATTTAAAAAGCCAAGAGATTAATAGAGGAAAGAACTGGACGAGAGGGAAAGCAAACTGAAACTCAGACATGGACAGAAAATCTAAAAGGCAACGGCACTAAGGAAAGACAAGAAATAATTAGAAAGAAAGATATCGAAGGGAAAAAAAGTAGATGTAGAAAACACATTTTAAAAGCGATGGGAACTGGGGGGGGGGGGGAAGGGGAAAAAAAACCAAACAGGGAGAGCAAACTAAAACAGAGGTTGAGAGAAAAATTTAAAAGCGGCGGCACTAAGGAAAGAGAAGAAATCATTAAAGAATAAAGGCATAGTGAACGGGATAAAAGTCAAACAGAAAGTGTTAAAAGCCGCGGGGGATTAAAGAAATGAGGAAAAAATTTAAAGTGGCGACGGCGAACTAAAACGGAGACGTCCGAAAGAAAATCTAAAAAGCCATGGCACTAAGGAAAACCAAGGAAAAAATAATTAAAAACTAAAGACAGCGAACGAGATAAACGTAGAAAATTTTCAAAGCAAGAGGGGATGAAGGAAATAAGGAAAAACTTTAAAAAATAGCGACGGCAAACTACAACGAAGACGCAGAAAGAAGATCTCAAAAGCGATGGCACAGAAGGCAGAGAAGAAATAGTGGAAAAAAAAAGACAGCAAAGGGAATAAAAGTAGGCACAGAAAGAACATTTCAAGAGCAGACCGAGACAGAAAATTCAAAAAGCGAGGA
>NW_026777088.1:0-61073 GCF_030936135.1 Gavia stellata
TGAACGTCCAGCGATTGCTCCTACACTAAAGGTGCCAGCCCTGAAAGCTCTTGCTGGTCCTCATCTCCCACTGGTAACCTCTCAAACGAACCACAAACACTTGGGCTCTGAACTTGTTTCGCCTACTAAAACTTCCAACGTACACAGCCTCTCCTGCTCAATCTGGCCAGAGCTCAACACCGAAATTGCGAACGTCCAGCGATTGCTCCTACACTAAAGGTGCCAGCCCTGAAAGCTCTTGCTGGTCCTCATCTCCCACTGGTATCCTCTCAAACGAACCACAAACACTTGGGCTCTCAACTTGTTTAGCCTACTAAAACTTCCAACGTACACAGCCTCTCCTGCTCAATCTGCCCAAAATTCACCAACGAAATTACGAACGTCCAGCGATTGCTCCTACACTAAAGGTGCCAGCCCTGAAAGCTCTTGCTGGTCCTCATCTCCCACTGGTAACCTCTCAAACGAACCACAAACACTTGGGCTCTGAACTTGTTTAGCCTACTAAAACTTCCAACGTACACAGCCTCTCCTGCTCAATCTGGCCAGAGCTCAACACCGAAATTGCGAACGTCCAGCGATTGCTCCTACACTAAAGGTGCCAGCCCTGAAAGCTCTTGCTGCTCCTCATCTCCCACTGGTAACCTCTCAAACGAACCACAAACACTTGGGCTCTGAACTTGTTTAGCCTACTAAAACTTCCAACGTACACAGCCTCTCCTGCTCAATCTGGCCAGAGCTCAACACCGAAATTGCGAACGTCCAGCGATTGCTCCTACACTAAAGGTGCCAGCCCTGAAAGCTCTTGCTGCTCCTCATCTCCCACTGGTAACCTCTCAAACGAACCACAAACACTTGGGCTCTCAACTTGTTTAGCCTACTAAAACTTCCAACGTACACAGCCTCTCCTGCTCAATCTGGCCAGAGCTTAACACCAAAATTGTGAACATCCAGGGATTGCTCCTACACTAAAGGTGCCAGCCCTGAAAGCTCTTGCTGGTCCTCATCTCCCACTGGTAACCTCTCAAACGAACCACAAACACTTGGGCTCTCAACTTGTTTAGCCTACTAAAACTTCCAACGTACACAGCCTCTCCTGCTCAATCTGGCCAGAGCTCAACACCGAAATTGCGAACGTCCAGCGATTGCTCCTACACTAAAGGTGCCAGCCCTGAAAGCTCTTGCTGGTCCTCATCTCCCACTGGTAACCTCTCAAACGAACCACAAACACTTGGGCTCTCAACTTGTTTAGCCTACTAAAACTTCCAACGTACACAGCCTCTCCTGCTCAATCTGGCCAGAGCTCAACACCGACATTGCTAACGTCCAGGGATTGCTCCTACACTAAAGGTGCCAGCCCTGAAAGCTCTTGCTGGTCCTCATCTCCCACTGGTAACCTCTCAAACGAACCACAAACACTTGGGCTCTGAACTTGTTTAGCCTACTAAAACTTCCAACGTACACAGCCTCTCCTGCTCAATCTGGCCAGAGCTCAACACCGAAATTGCGAACGTCCAGCGATTGCTCCTACACTAAAGGTGCCAGCCCTGAAAGCTCTTGCTGGTCCTCATCTCCCACTGGTAACCTCTCAAACGAACCACAAACACTTGGCCTCTGAACTTGTTTAGCCTACTAAAACTTCCAACGTACACAGCCTCTCCTGCTCAATCTGGCCAGAGCTCAACACCGAAATTGCGAACGTCCAGCGATTGCTCCTACACTAAAGGTGCCAGCCCTGAAAGCTCTTGCTGGTCCTCATCTCCCACTGGTAACCTCTCAAACGAACCACAAACACTTGGGCTCTCAACTTGTTTAGCCTACTAAAACTTCCAACGTACACAGCCTCTCCTGCTCAATCTGGCCAGAGCTCAACACCGAAATTGCGAACGTCCAGCGATTGCTCCTACACTAAAGGTGCCAGCCCTGAAAGCTCTTGCTGGTCCTCATCTCCCACTGGTAACCTCTCAAACGAACCACAAACACTTGGGCTCTGAACTTTTTTAGCCTACCAAAACTTCCAACGTACACAGCCTCTCCTGCTCAATCTGGCCAGAGCTCAACACCGAAATTGCGAACGTCCAGCGATTGCTCCTACACTAAAGGTGCCAGCCCTGAAAGCTCTTGCTGGTCCTCATCTCCCACTGGTAACCTCTCAAACGAACCACAAACACTTGGGCTCTCAACTTGTTTAGCCTACTAAAACTTCCAACGTACACAGCCTCTCCTGCTCAATCTGGCCAGAGCTTAACACCAAAATTGTGAACATACAGGGATTGCTCCTACACTAAAGGTGCCAGCCCTGAAAGCTCTTGCTGGTCCTCATCTCCCACTGGTAACCTCTCAAACGAACCACAAACACTTGGGCTCTGAACTTGTTTAGCCTACTAAAACTTCCAACGTACACAGCCTCTCCTGCTCAATCTGGCCAGAGCTCAACACCGAAATTGCGAACGTCCAGGGATTGCTCCTACACTAAAGGTGCCAGCCCTGAAAGCTCTTGCTGGTCCTCATCTCCCACTGGTAACCTCTCAAACGAACCACAAACACTTGGGCTCTCAACTTGTTTAGCCTACTAAAACTTCCAACGTACACAGCCTCTCCTGCTCAATCTGGCCAGAGCTCAACACCGACATTGCGAACGTCCAGGGATTGCTCCTACACTAAAGGGGCCAGCCCTGAAAGCTCTTGCTGGTCCTCATCTCCCACTGGTAACCTCTCAAACGAACCACAAACACTTGGGCTCTGAACTTGTTTAGCCTACTAAAACTTCCAACGTACACAGCCTCTCCTGCTCAATCTGGCCAGAGCTCAACACCGACATTGCGAACGTCCAGGGATTGCTCCTACACTAAAGGTGCCAGCCCTGAAAGCTCTTGCTGGTCCTCATCTCCCACTGGTAACCTCTCAAACGAACCACAAACACTTGGCCTCTGAACTTGTTTAGCCTACTAAAACTTCCAACGTACACAGCCTCTCCTGCTCAATCTGGCCAGAGCTCAACACCGAAATTGCGAACGTCCAGCGATTGCTCCTACACTAAAGGTGCCAGCCCTGAAAGCTCTTGCTGGTCCTCATCTCCCACTGGTAACCTCTCAAACGAACCACAAACACTTGGGCTCTGAACTTGTTTAGCCTACTAAAACTTCCAACGTACACAGCCTCTCCTGCTCAATCTGGCCAGAGCTCAACACCGACATTGCGAACGTCCAGCGATTGCTCCTACACTAAAGGTGCCAGCCCTGAAAGCTCTTGCTGGTCCTCATCTCCCACTGGTAACCTCTCAAACGAACCACAAACACTTGGGCTCTCAACTTGTTTCGCCTACTAAAACTTCCAACGTACACAGCCTCTCCTGCTCAATCTGGCCAGAGCTCAACACCGAAATTGCGAACGTCCAGCGATTGCTCCTACACTAAAGGTGCCAGCCCTGAAAGCTCTTGCTGGTCCTCATCTCCCACTGGTATCCTCTCAAACGAACCACAAACACTTGGGCTCTCAACTTGTTTAGCCTACTAAAACTTCCAACGTACACAGCCTCTCCTGCTCAATCTGCCCAAAATTCACCAACGAAATTACGAACGTCCAGCGATTGCTCCTACACTAAAGGTGCCAGCCCTGAAAGCTCTTGCTGGTCCTCATCTCCCACTGGTAACCTCTCAAACGAACCACAAACACTTGGGCTCTGAACTTGTTTAGCCTACTAAAACTTCCAACGTACACAGCCTCTCCTGCTCAATCTGGCCAGAGCTCAACACCGAAATTGCGAACGTCCAGCGATTGCTCCTACACTAAAGGTGCCAGCCCTGAAAGCTCTTGCTGCTCCTCATCTCCCACTGGTAACCTCTCAAACGAACCACAAACACTTGGGCTCTGAACTTGTTTAGCCTACTAAAACTTCCAACGTACACAGCCTCTCCTGCTCAATCTGGCCAGAGCTCAACACCGAAATTGCGAACGTCCAGGGATTGCTCCTACACTAAAGGTGCCAGCCCTGAAAGCTCTTGCTGGTCCTCATCTCCCACTGGTAACCTCTCAAACGAACCACAAACACTTGGGCTCTCAACTTGTTTAGCCTACTAAAACTTCCAACGTACACAGCCTCTCCTGCTCAATCTGGCCAGAGCTTAACACCAAAATTGTGAACATCCAGGGATTGCTCCTACACTAAAGGTGCCAGCCCTGAAAGCTCTTGCTGGTCCTCATCTCCCACTGGTAACCTCTCAAACGAACCACAAACACTTGGGCTCTCAACTTGTTTAGCCTACTAAAACTTCCAACGTACACAGCCTCTCCTGCTCAATCTGGCCAGAGCTCAACACCGAAATTGCGAACGTCCAGCGATTCCTCCTACACTAAAGGTGCCAGCCCTGAAAGCTCTTGCTGGTCCTCATCTCCCACTGGTATCCTCTCAAACGAACCACAAACACTTGGGCTCTCAACTTGTTTAGCCTACTAAAACTTCCAACGTACACAGCCTCTCCTGCTCAATCTGGCCAGAGCTCAACACCGACATTGCTAACGTCCAGGGATTGCTCCTACACTAAAGGTGCCAGCCCTGAAAGCTCTTGCTGGTCCTCATCTCCCACTGGTAACCTCTCAAACGAACCACAAACACTTGGGCTCTGAACTTGTTTAGCCTACTAAAACTTCCAACGTACACAGCCTCTCCTGCTCAATCTGGCCAGAGCTCAACACCGAAATTGCGAACGTCCAGCGATTGCTCCTACACTAAAGGTGCCAGCCCTGAAAGCTCTTGCTGGTCCTCATCTCCCACTGGTAACCTCTCAAACGAACCACAAACACTTGGGCTCTGAACTTGTTTAGCCTACTAAAACTTCCAACGTACACAGCCTCTCCTGCTCAATCTGGCCAGAGCTCAACACCGAAATTGCGAACGTCCAGCGATTGCTCCTACACTAAAGGTGCCAGCCCTGAAAGCTCTTGCTGGTCCTCATCTCCCACTGGTAACCTCTCAAACGAACCACAAACACTTGGGCTCTCAACTTGTTTAGCCTACTAAAACTTCCAACGTACACAGCCTCTCCTGCTCAATCTGGCCAGAGCTCAACACCGAAATTGCGAACGTCCAGCGATTGCTCCTACACTAAAGGTGCCAGCCCTGAAAGCTCTTGCTGGTCCTCATCTCCCACTGGTAACCTCTCAAACGAACCACAAACACTTGGGCTCTGAACTTTTTTAGCCTACCAAAACTTCCAACGTACACAGCCTCTCCTGCTCAATCTGGCCAGAGCTCAACACCGAAATTGCGAACGTCCAGCGATTGCTCCTACACTAAAGGTGCCAGCCCTGAAAGCTCTTGCTGGTCCTCATCTCCCACTGGTAACCTCTCAAACGAACCACAAACACTTGGGCTCTCAACTTGTTTAGCCTACTAAAACTTCCAACGTACACAGCCTCTCCTGCTCAATCTGGCCAGAGCTTAACACCAAAATTGTGAACATACAGGGATTGCTCCTACACTAAAGGTGCCAGCCCTGAAAGCTCTTGCTGGTCCTCATCTCCCACTGGTAACCTCTCAAACGAACCACAAACACTTGGGCTCTGAACTTGTTTAGCCTACTAAAACTTCCAACGTACACAGCCTCTCCTGCTCAATCTGGCCAGAGCTCAACACCGAAATTGCGAACGTCCAGGGATTGCTCCTACACTAAAGGTGCCAGCCCTGAAAGCTCTTGCTGGTCCTCATCTCCCACTGGTAACCTCTCAAACGAACCACAAACACTTGGGCTCTCAACTTGTTTAGCCTACTAAAACTTCCAACGTACACAGCCTCTCCTGCTCAATCTGGCCAGAGCTCAACACCGACATTGCGAACGTCCAGGGATTGCTCCTACACTAAAGGGGCCAGCCCTGAAAGCTCTTGCTGGTCCTCATCTCCCACTGGTAACCTCTCAAACGAACCACAAACACTTGGGCTCTGAACTTG
Organism: Gavia stellata; assembly: GCF_030936135.1. Classification (NCBI taxonomy): domain Eukaryota; kingdom Metazoa; phylum Chordata; class Aves; order Gaviiformes; family Gaviidae; genus Gavia; species Gavia stellata. Next base: position 5,945 of record NW_026777088.1, read on the forward strand.
TTTAGCCTACTAAAACTTCCAACGTACACAGCCTCTCCTGCTCAATCTGGCCAGAGCTCAACACCGACATTGCGAACGTCCAGGGATTGCTCCTACACTAAAGGTGCCAGCCCTGAAAGCTCTTGCTGGTCCTCATCTCCCACTGGTAACCTCTCAAACGAACCACAAACACTTGGGCTCTCAACTTGTTTAGCCTACTAAAACTTCCAACGTACACAGCCTCTCCTGCTCAATCTGGCCAGAGCTCAACACCGAAATTGCGAACGTCCAGCGATTGCTCCTACACTAAAGGTGCCAGCCCTGAAAGCTCTTGCTGGTCCTCATCTCCCACTGGTAACCTCTCAAACGAACCACAAACACTTGGGCTCTCAACTTGTTTAGCCTACTAAAACTTCCAACGTACACAGCCTCTCCTGCTCAATCTGGCCAGAGCTCAACACCGAAATTGCGAACGTCCAGGGATTGCTCCTACACTAAAGGTGCCAGCCCTGAAAGCTCTTGCTGGTCCTCATCTCCCACTGGTAACCTCTCAAACGAACCACAAACACTTGGGCTCTCAACTTGTTTAGCCTACTAAAACTTCCAACGTACACAGCCTCTCCTGCTCAATCTGGCCAGAGCTCAACACCGAAATTGCGAACGTCCAGCGATTGCTCCTACACTAAAGGTGCCAGCCCTGAAAGCTCTTGCTGGTCCTCATCTCCCACTGGTAACCTCTCAAACGAACCACAAACACTTGGGCTCTCAACTTGTTTAGCCTACTAAAACTTCCAACGTACACAGCCTCTCCTGCTCAATCTGGCCAGAGCTCAACACCGACATTGCGAACGTCCAGCGATTGCTCCTACACTAAAGGTGCCAGCCCTGAAAGCTCTTGCTGCTCCTCATCTCCCACTGGTAACCTCTCAAACGAACCACAAACACTTGGGCTCTCAACTTGTTTCGCCTACTAAAACTTCCAACGTACACAGCCTCTCCTGCTCAATCTGGCCAGAGCTCAACACCGAAATTGCGAACGTCCAGCGATTGCTCCTACACTAAAGGTGCCAGCCCTGAAAGCTCTTGCTGGTCCTCATCTCCCACTGGTATCCTCTCAAACGAACCACAAACACTTGGGCTCTCAACTTGTTTAGCCTACTAAAACTTCCAACGTACACAGCCTCTCCTGCTCAATCTGGCCAGAGCTCAACACCGAAATTGCGAACGTCCAGCGATTGCTCCTACACTAAAGGTGCCAGCCCTGAAAGCTCTTGCTGGTCCTCATCTCCCACTGGTAACCTCTCAAACGAACCACAAACACTTGGGCTCTCAACTTGTTTAGCCTACTAAAACTTCCAACGTACACAGCCTCTCCTGCTCAATCTGGCCAGAGCTCAACACCGACATTGCGAACGTCCAGGGATTGCTCCTACACTAAAGGTGCCAGCCCTGAAAGCTCTTGCTGGTCCTCATCTCCCACTGGTAACCTCTCAAACGAACCACAAACACTTGGGCTCTGAACTTGTTTAGCCTACTAAAACTTCCAACGTACACAGCCTCTCCTGCTCAATCTGGCCAGAGCTCAACACCGAAATTGCGAACGTCCAGGGATTGCTCCTACACTAAAGGTGCCAGCCCTGAAAGCTCTTGCTGGTCCTCATCTCCCACTGGTAACCTCTCAAACGAACCACAAACACTTGGGCTCTCAACTTGTTTAGCCTACGAAAACTTCCAACGTACACAGCCTCTCCTGCTCAATCTGGCCAGAGCTCAACACCGAAATTGCGAACGTCCAGGGATTGCTCCTACACTAAAGGTGCCAGCCCTGAAAGCTCTTGCTGCTCCTCATCTCCCACTGGTAACCTCTCAAACGAACCACAAACACTTGGGCTCTCAACTTGTTTAGCCTACTAAAACTTCCAACGTACACAGCCTCTCCTGCTCAATCTGGCCAGAGCTCAACACCGAAATTGCGAACGTCCAGGGATTGCTCCTACACTAAAGGTGCCAGCCCTGAAAGCTCTTGCTGGTCCTCATCTCCCACTGGTAACCTCTCAAACGAACCACAAACACTTGGGCTCTGAACTTGTTTAGCCTACTAAAACTTCCAACGTACACAGCCTCTCCTGCTCAATCTGGCCAGAGCTCAACACCGAAATTGCGAACGTCCAGGGATTGCTCCTACACTAAAGGTGCCAGCCCTGAAAGCTCTTGCTGCTCCTCATCTCCCACTGGTAACCTCTCAAACGAACCACAAACACTTGGGCTCTCAACTTGTTTAGCCTACTAAAACTTCCAACGTACACAGCCTCTCCTGCTCAATCTGGCCAGAGCTCAACACCGAAATTGCGAACGTCCAGCGATTGCTCCTACACTAAAGGTGCCAGCCCTGAAAGCTCTTGCTGGTCCTCATCTCCCACTGGTAACCTCTCAAACGAACCACAAACACTTGGGCTCTCAACTTGTTTAGCCTACTAAAACTTCCAACGTACACAGCCTCTCCTGCTCAATCTGGCCAGAGCTCAACACCGACATTGCGAACGTCCAGGGATTGCTCCTACACTAAAGGTGCCAGCCCTGAAAGCTCTTGCTGGTCCTCATCTCCCACTGGTAACCTCTCAAACGAACCACAAACACTTGGCCTCTGAACTTGTTTAGCCTACTAAAACTTCCAACGTACACAGCCTCTCCTGCTCAATCTGGCCAGAGCTCAACACCGACATTGCGAACGTCCAGGGATTGCTCCTACACTAAAGGTGCCAGCCCTGAAAGCTCTTGCTGGTCCTCATCTCCCACTGGTAACCTCTCAAACGAACCACAAACACTTGGGCTCTCAACTTGTTTAGCCTACTAAAACTTCCAACGTACACAGCCTCTCCTGCTCAATCTGGCCAGAGCTCAACACCGACATTGCTAACGTCCAGGGATTGCTCCTACACTAAAGGTGCCAGCCCTGAAAGCTCTTGCTGGTCCTCATCTCCCACTGGTAACCTCTCAAACGAACCACAAACACTTGGGCTCTGAACTTGTTTAGCCTACTAAAACTTCCAACGTACACAGCCTCTCCTGCTCAATCTGGCCAGAGCTCAACACCGAAATTGCGAACGTCCAGGGTTTGCTCCTACACTAAAGGTGCCAGCCCTGAAAGCTCTTGCTGGTCCTCATCTCCCACTGGTAACCTCTCAAACGAACCACAAACACTTGGCCTCTGAACTTGTTTAGCCTACTAAAACTTCCAACGTACACAGCCTCTCCTGCTCAATCTGGCCAGAGCTCAACACCGAAATTGCGAACGTCCAGCGATTGCTCCTACACTAAAGGTGCCAGCCCTGAAAGCTCTTGCTGGTCCTCATCTCCCACTGGTAACCTCTCAAACGAACCACAAACACTTGGGCTCTCAACTTGTTTAGCCTACTAAAACTTCCAACGTACACAGCCTCTCCTGCTCAATCTGGCCAAAATTCACCAACGAAATTACAAACGTCCAGGGATTGCTCCTACACTAAAGGTGCCAGCCCTGAAAGCTCTTGCTGGTCCTCATCTCCCACTGGTAACCTCTCAAACGAACCACAAACACTTGGGCTCTCAACTTGTTTAGCCTACTAAAACTTCCAACGTACACAGCCTCTCCTGCTCAATCTGGCCAGAGCTCAACACCGAAATTGCGAACGTCCAGCGATTGCTCCTACACTAAAGGTGCCAGCCCTGAAAGCTCTTGCTGGTCCTCATCTCCCACTGGTAACCTCTCAAACGAACCACAAACACTTGGGCTCTGAACTTGTTTAGCCTACTAAAACTTCCAACGTACACAGCCTCTCCTGCTCAATCTGGCCAGAGCTCAACACCGACATTGCGAACGTCCAGGGATTGCTCCTACACTAAAGGTGCCAGCCCTGAAAGCTCTTGCTGGTCCTCATCTCCCACTGGTAACCTCTCAAACGAACCACAAACACTTGGGCTCTGAACTTGTTTAGCCTACTAAAACTTCCAACGTACACAGCCTCTCCTGCTCAATCTGGCCAGAGCTCAACACCGAAATTGCGAACGTCCAGCGATTGCTCCTACACTAAAGGTGCCAGCCCTGAAAGCTCTTGCTGGTCCTCATCTCCCACTGGTAACCTCTCAAACGAACCACAAACACTTGGGCTCTGAACTTGTTTAGCCTACTAAAACTTCCAACGTACACAGCCTCTCCTGCTCAATCTGGCCAGAGCTCAACACCGACATTGCGAACGTCCAGGGATTGCTCCTACACTAAAGGTGCCAGCCCTGAAAGCTCTTGCTGGTCCTCATCTCCCACTGGTAACCTCTCAAACGAACCACAAACACTTGGGCTCTGAACTTGTTTAGCCTACTAAAACTTCCAACGTACACAGCCTCTCCTGCTCAATCTGGCCAGAGCTCAACACCGAAATTGCGAACGTCCAGCGATTGCTCCTACACTAAAGGTGCCAGCCCTGAAAGCTCTTGCTGGTCCTCATCTCCCACTGGTAACCTCTCAAACGAACCACAAACACTTGGGCTCTGAACTTGTTTAGCCTACTAAAACTTCCAACGTACACAGCCTCTCCTGCTCAATCTGGCCAGAGCTCAACACCGAAATTGCGAACGTCCAGGGATTGCTCCTACACTAAAGGTGCCAGCCCTGAAAGCTCTTGCTGGTCCTCATCTCCCACTGGTAACCTCTCAAACGAACCACAAACACTTGGGCTCTGAACTTGTTTCGCCTACTAAAACTTCCAACGTACACAGCCTCTCCTGCTCAATCTGGCCAGAGCTCAACACCAAAATTGCGAACGTCCAGGGATTGCTCCTACACTAAAGGTGCCAGCCCTGAAAGCTCTTGCTGGTCCTCATCTCCCACTGGTAACCTCTCAAACGAACCACAAACACTTGGGCTCTGAACTTGTTTAGCCTACTAAAACTTCCAACGTACACAGCCTCTCCTGCTCAATCTGGCCAGAGCTCAACACCGAAATTGCGAACGTCCAGCGATTGCTCCTACACTAAAGGTGCCAGCCCTGAAAGCTCTTGCTGCTCCTCATCTCCCACTGGTAACCTCTCAAACAAACCACAAACACTTGGGCTCTCAACTTGTTTAGCCTACTAAAACTTCCAACGTACACAGCCTCTCCTGCTCAATCTGGCCAGAGCTCAACACCGAAATTGCGAACGTCCAGGGATTGCTCCTACACTAAAGGTGCCAGACCTGAAAGCTCTTGCTGGTCCTCATCTCCCACTGGTAACCTCTCAAACGAACCACAAACACTTGGGCTCTGAACTTGTTTAGCCTACTAAAACTTCCAACGTACACAGCCTCTCCTGCTCAATCTGGCCAGAGCTTAACACCAAAATTGTGAACATCCAGGGATTGCTCCTACACTAAAGGTGCCAGCCCTGAAAGCTCTTGCTGGTCCTCATCTCCCACTGGTAACCTCTCAAACGAACCACAAACACTTGGGCTCTCAACTTGTTTAGCCTACTAAAACTTCCAACGTACACAGCCTCTCCTGCTCAATCTGCCCAAAATTCACCGAAGAAATTATGAACGTCCAGGGATTGCTCCTACACTAAAGGTGCCAGCCCTGAAAGCTCTTGCTGGTCCTCATCTCCCACTGGTAACCTCTCAAACGAACCACAAACACTTGGGCTCTGAACTTGTTTAGCCTACTAAAACTTCCAACGTACACAGCCTCTCCTGCTCAATCTGGCCAGAGCTCAACACCGAAATTGCGAACGTCCAGCGATTGCTCCTACACTAAAGGTGCCAGCCCTGAAAGCTCTTGCTGGTCCTCATCTCCCACTGGTAACCTCTCAAACGAACCACAAACACTTGGGCTCTGAACTTGTTTAGCCTACTAAAACTTCCAACGTACACAGCCTCTCCTGCTCAATCTGGCCAGAGCTCAACACCGAAATTGCGAACGTCCAGCGATTGCTCCTACACTAAAGGTGCCAGCCCTGAAAGCTCTTGCTGCTCCTCATCTCCCACTGGTAACCTCTCAAACGAACCACAAACACTTGGGCTCTGAACTTGTTTAGCCTACTAAAACTTCCAACGTACACAGCCTCTCCTGCTCAATCTGGCCAGAGCTCAACACCGAAATTGCGAACGTCCAGGGATTGCTCCTACACTAAAGGTGCCAGCCCTGAAAGCTCTTGCTGGTCCTCATCTCCCACTGGTAACCTCTCAAACGAACCACAAACGCTTGGGCTCTCAACTTGTTTAGCCTACTAAAACTTCCAACGTACACAGCCTCTCCTGCTCAATCTGGCCAGAGCTCAACACCGAAATTGCGAACGTCCAGCGATTGCTCCTACACTAAAGGTGCCAGCCCTGAAAGCTCTTGCTGGTCCTCATCTCCCACTGGTAACCTCTCAAACGAACCACAAACACTTGGGCTCTGAACTTGTTTAGCCTACTAAAACTTCCAACGTACACAGCCTCTCCTGCTCAATCTGGCCAGAGCTCAACACCGAAATTGCGAACGTCCAGCGATTGCTCCTACACTAAAGGTGCCAGCCCTGAAAGCTCTTGCTGCTCCTCATCTCCCACTGGTAACCTCTCAAACGAACCACAAACACTTGGGCTCTGAACTTGTTTAGCCTACTAAAACTTCCAACGTACACAGCCTCTCCTGCTCAATCTGGCCAGAGCTCAACAACGAAATTGCGAACGTCCAGCGATTGCTCCTACACTAAAGGTGCCAGCCCTGAAAGCTCTTGCTGGTCCTCATCTCCCACTGGTAACCTCTCAAACGAACCACAAACACTTGGGCTCTCAACTTGTTTAGCCTACTAAAACTTCCAACGTACACAGCCTCTCCTGCTCAAGCTGCCCAAAATTCACCAACGAAATTACAAACGTCCAGGGATTGCTCCTACACTAAAGGTGCCAGCCCTGAAAGCTCTTGCTGGTCCTCATCTCCCACTGGTAACCTCTCAAACGAACCACAAACACTTGGGCTCTGAACTTGTTTCGCCTACTAAAACTTCCAACGTACACAGCCTCTCCTGCTCAATCTGGCCAGAGCTCAACACCGAAATTGCGAACGTCCAGGGATTGCTCCTACACTAAAGGTGCCAGCCCTGAAAGCTCTTGCTGGTCCTCATCTCCCACTGGTAACCTCTCAAACGAACCACAAACACTTGGGCTCTCAACTTGTTTAGCCTACTAAAACTTCCAACGTACACAGCCTCTCCTGCTCAATCTGGCCAGAGCTCAACACCGAAATTGCAAACATCCAGGGATTGCTCCTACACTAAAGGTGCCAGCCCTGAAAGCTCTTGCTGCTCCTCATCTCCCACTGGTAACCTCTCAAACGAACCACAAACACTTGGGCTCTGAACTTGTTTAGCCTACTAAAACTTCCAACGTACACAGCCTCTCCTGCTCAATCTGGCCAGAGCTCAACACCGACATTGCGAACGTCCAGGGATTGCTCCTACACTAAAGGTGCCAGCCCTGAAAGCTCTTGCTGGTCCTCATCTCCCACTGGTAACCTCTCAAACGAACCACAAACACTTGGCCTCTGAACTTGTTTAGCCTACTAAAACTTCCAACGTACACAGCCTCTCCTGCTCAATCTGGCCAGAGCTCAACACCGAAATTGCGAACGTCCAGCGATTGCTCCTACACTAAAGGTGCCAGCCCTGAAAGCTCTTGCTGGTCCTCATCTCCCACTGGTAACCTCTCAAACGAACCACAAACACTTGGGCTCTGAACTTGTTTAGCCTACTAAAACTTCCAACGTACACAGCCTCTCCTGCTCAATCTCGCCAGAGCTCAACACCGACATTGCGAACGTCCAGGGATTGCTCCTACACTAAAGGTGCCAGCCCTGAAAGCTCTTGCTGGTCCTCATCTCCCACTGGTAACCTCTCAAACGAACCACAAACACTTGGGCTCTCAACTTGTTTAGCCTACTAAAACTTCCAACGTACACAGCCTCTCCTGCTCAAGCTGCCCAAAATTCACCAACGAAATTACGAACGTCCAGGGATTGCTCCTACACTAAAGGTGCCAGCCCTGAAAGCTCTTGCTGGTCCTCATCTCCCACTGGTAACCTCTCAAACGAACCACAAACACTTGGGCTCTGAACTTGTTTAGCCTACTAAAACTTCCAACGTACACAGCCTCTCCTGCTCAATCTGGCCAGAGCTCAACACCGACATTGCGAACGTCCAGCGATTGCTCCTACACTAAAGGTGCCAGCCCTGAAAGCTCTTGCTGGTCCTCATCTCCCACTGGTAACCTCTCAAACGAACCACAAACACTTGGCTCTGAACTTGTTTAGCCTACTAAAACTTCCAACGTACACAGCCTCTCCTGCTCAAGCTGCCCAAAATTCAACAACGAAAATTACGAACGTCCAGGGATTGCTCCTACACTAAAGGTGCCAGCCCTGAAAGCTCTTGCTGGTCCTCATCTCCCACTGGTAACCTCTCAAACGAACCACAAACACTTGGCCTCTGAACTTGTTTAGCCTACTAAAACTTCCAACGTACACAGCCTCTCCTGCTCAATCTGGCCAGAGCTCAACACCGAAATTGCGAACGTCCAGCAATTGTTCCTACACTAAAGGTGCCAGCCCTGAAAGCTCTTGCTGCTCCTCATCTCCCACTGGTAACCTCTCAAACGAACCACAAACACTTGGGCTCTGAACTTGTTTAGCCTACTAAAACTTCCAACGTACACAGCCTCTCCTGCTCAATCTCGCCAGAGCTCAACACCGACATTGCGAACGTCCAGCGATTGCTCCTACACTAAAGGTGCCAGCCCTGAAAGCTCTTGCTGCTCCTCATCTCCCACTGGTAACCTCTCAAACGAACCACAAACACTTGGGCTCTGAACTTGTTTAGCCTACTAAAACTTCCAACGTACACAGCCTCTCCTGCTCAATCTGGCCAGAGCTCAACACCGAAATTGCGAACGTCCAGGGATTGCTCCTACACTAAAGGTGCCAGCCCTGAAAGCTCTTGCTGGTCCTCATCTCCCACTGGTAACCTCTCAAACGAACCACAAACACTTGGCCTCTGAACTTGTTTAGCCTACTAAAACTTCCAACGTACACAGCCTCTCCTGCTCAATCTGGCCAGAGCTCAACACCGAAATTGCGAACGTCCAGCGATTGCTCCTACACTAAAGGTGCCAGCCCTGAAAGCTCTTGCTGGTCCTCATCTCCCACTGGTAACCTCTCAAACGAACCACAAACACTTGGGCTCTGAACTTGTTTAGCCTACTAAAACTTCCCACGTACACAGCCTCTCCTGCTCAATCTGGCCAGAGCTCAACACCGAAATTGCGAACGTCCAGGGATTGCTCCTACACTAAAGGTGCCAGCCCTGAAAGCTCTTGCTGGTCCTCATCTCCCACTGGTAACCTCTCAAACGAACCACAAACACTTGGGCTCTGAACTTGTTTCGCCTACTAAAACTTCCAACGTACACAGCCTCTCCTGCTCAATCTGGCCAGAGCTCAACACCGACATTGCGAACGTCCAGGGATTGCTCCTACACTAAAGGTGCCAGCCCTGAAAGCTCTTGCTGGTCCTCATCTCCCACTGGTAACCTCTCAAACGAACCACAAACACTTGGGCTCTGAACTTGTTTAGCCTACTAAAACTTCCAACGTACACAGCCTCTCCTGCTCAATCTGGCCAGAGCTCAACACCGACATTGCGAACGTCCAGCGATTGCTCCTACACTAAAGGTGCCAGCCCTGAAAGCTCTTGCTGCTCCTCATCTCCCACTGGTAACCTCTCAAACGAACCACAAACACTTGGGCTCTGAACTTGTTTAGCCTACTAAAACTTCCAACGTACACAGCCTCTCCTGCTCAATCTGGCCAGAGCTCAACACCGAAATTGCGAACGTCCAGCGATTGCTCCTACACTAAAGGTGCCAGCCCTGAAAGCTCTTGCTGGTCCTCATCTCCCACTGGTATCCTCTCAAACGAACCACAAACACTTGGGCTCTGAACTTGTTTAGCCTACTAAAACTTCCAACGTACACAGCCTCTCCTGCTCAATCTGGCCAGAGCTCAACACCGAAATTGCGAACGTCCAGCGATTGCTCCTACACTAAAGGTGCCAGCCCTGAAAGCTCTTGCTGGTCCTCATCTCCCACTGGTAACCTCTCAAACGAACCACAAACACTTGGGCTCTGAACTTGTTTAGCCTACTAAAACTTCCAACGTACACAGCCTCTCCTGCTCAATCTGGCCAGAGCTCAACACCGACATTGCGAACGTCCAGGGATTGCTCCTACACTAAAGGTGCCAGCCCTGAAAGCTCTTGCTGGTCCTCATCTCCCACTGGTAACCTCTCAAACGAACCACAAACACTTGGGCTCTCAACTTGTTTAGCCTACTAAAACTTCCAACGTACACAGCCTCTCCTGCTCAATCTGGCCAGAGCTCAACACCGAAATTGCGAACGTCCAGGGATTGCTCCTACACTAAAGGTGCCAGCCCTGAAAGCTCTTGCTGCTCCTCATCTCCCACTGGTAACCTCTCAAACGAACCACAAACACTTGGGCTCTGAACTTGTTTAGCCTACTAAAACTTCCAACGTACACAGCCTCTCCTGCTCAATCTCGCCAGAGCTCAACACCGACATTGCGAACGTCCAGGGATTGCTCCTACACTAAAGGTGCCAGCCCTGAAAGCTCTTGCTGGTCCTCATCTCCCACTGGTAACCTCTCAAACGAACCACAAACACTTGGGCTCTCAACTTGTTTAGCCTACTAAAACTTCCAACGTACACAGCCTCTCCTGCTCAATCTGCCCAAAATTCACCAACGAAATTACGAACGTCCAGGGATTGCTCCTACACTAAAGGTGCCAGCCCTGAAAGCTCTTGCTGGTCCTCATCTCCCACTGGTAACCTCTCAAACGAACCACAAACACTTGGGCTCTGAACTTGTTTAGCCTACTAAAACTTCCAACGTACACAGCCTCTCCTGCTCAATCTGGCCAGAGCTCAACACCGACATTGCGAACATCCAGGGATTGCTCCTACACTAAAGGTGCCAGCCCTGAAAGCTCTTGCTGGTCCTCATCTCCCACTGGTAACCTCTCAAACGAACCACAAACACTTGGGCTCTGAACTTGTTTAGCCTACTAAAACTTCCAACGTACACAGCCTCTCCTGCTCAAGCTGCCCAAAATTCAACAACGAAATTACGAACGTCCAGGGATTGCTCCTACACTAAAGGTGCCAGCCCTGAAAGCTCTTGCTGGTCCTCATCTCCCACTGGTAACCTCTCAAACGAACCACAAACACTTGGCCTCTGAACTTGTTTAGCCTACTAAAACTTCCAACGTACACAGCCTCTCCTGCTCAATCTGGCCAGAGCTCAACACCGACATTGCGAACGTCCAGCGATTGCTCCTACACTAAAGGTGCCAGCCCTGAAAGCTCTTGCTGGTCCTCATCTCCCACTGGTAACCTCTCAAACGAACCACAAACACTTGGGCTCTCAACTTGTTTAGCCTACTAAAACTTCCAACGTACACAGCCTCTCCTGCTCAATCTGGCCAGAGCTCAACACCGAAATTGCGAACGTCCAGGGATTGCTCCTACACTAAAGGTGCCAGCCCTGAAAGCTCTTGCTGGTCCTCATCTCCCACTGGTAACCTCTCAAACGAACCACAAACACTTGGCCTCTGAACTTGTTTAGCCTACTAAAACTTCCAACGTACACAGCCTCTCCTGCTCAATCTGGCCAGAGCTCAACACCGAAATTGCGAACGTCCAGCGATTGCTCCTACACTAAAGGTGCCAGCCCTGAAAGCTCTTGCTGGTCCTCATCTCCCACTGGTAACCTCTCAAACGAACCACAAACACTTGGGCTCTGAACTTGTTTAGCCTACTAAAACTTCCCACGTACACAGCCTCTCCTGCTCAATCTGGCCAGAGCTCAACACCGACATTGCGAACGTCCAGGGATTGCTCCTACACTAAAGGTGCCAGCCCTGAAAGCTCTTGCTGGTCCTCATCTCCCACTGGTAACCTCTCAAACGAACCACAAACACTTGGGCTCTCAACTTGTTTAGCCTACTAAAACTTCCAACGTACACAGCCTCTCCTGCTCAATCTGGCCAGAGCTCAACACCGACATTGCGAACGTCCAGCGATTGCTCCTACACTAAAGGTGCCAGCCCTGAAAGCTCTTGCTGGTCCTCATCTCCCACTGGTATCCTCTCAAACGAACCACAAACACTTGGGCTCTCAACTTGTTTAGCCTACTAAAACTTCCAACGTACACAGCCTCTCCTGCTCAATCTGGCCAGAGCTCAACACCGAAATTGCGAACGTCCAGCGATTGCTCCTACACTAAAGGTGCCAGCCCTGAAAGCTCTTGCTGGTCCTCATCTCCCACTGGTAACCTCTCAAACGAACCACAAACACTTGGGCTCTCAACTTGTTTAGCCTACTAAAACTTCCAACGTACACAGCCTCTCCTGCTCAATCTGGCCAGAGCTCAACACCGACATTGCGAACGTCAGGGGATTGCTCCTACACTAAAGGTGCCAGCCCTGAAAAGCTCTTGCTGGTCCTCATCTCCCACTGGTAACCTCTCAAACGAACCACAAACACTTGGGCTCTCAACTTGTTAGCCTACTAAAACCTTCCAACGTACACAGCCTCTCCTGCTCAATTCTGGCCAGAGCTCAACACCGAAATTGCGAACGTCCAGGGATTGCTCCTACACTAAAGGTGCCAGCCCTGAAAGCTCTTTGCTGGTCCTCATCTCCCACTGGTAACCTCTCAAAACGAACCACAAACACTGGGGCTCTGAACTTGTTTAGCCTACTAAAAACTTCCAACGTAACACAGCCTCTCCTGCTCAATCTGCCCAAAATTCACCAACGAAATTACGAACGTCCAGCGATTGCTCCTACACTAAAGGTGCCAGCCCTGAAAGCTCTTGCTGGTCTCATCTCCCACTGGTAACCTCTCAAACGAAACACAAAACACTTGGGCTCTGAACTTGTTTAGCCTACTAAAAACTTCCAACGTACACAGCCTCTCCTGCTCAATCTGGCCAGAGCTCAACACCCGAAATTGCGAACGTCCAGCGATTGCTCCTACACTAAAGGTGCCAGCCCTGAAAGCTCTTGCTGCTCCTCATCTCCCACTGGTAACCTCTCAAACGAACACAAACACTTGGGCTCTCAACTTGTTTAGCCTACTAAAACTTCCAACGTACACAGCCTCTCCTGCTCAATCTGGCCAGAGCTTAACACCAAAATTGTGAACATCCAGGGATTGCTCCTACACTAAAGGTGCCAGCCCTGAAAGCTCTTGCTGGTCCTCATCTCCCACTGGTAACCTCTCAAACGAACCACAAAACACTTGGGCTCTCAACTTGTTTAGCCTACTAAAACTTCCAACGTACACAGCCTCTCCTGCTCAAGCTGCCCAAAATTCACCAACGAAATTACGAACGTCCAGGGATTGCTCCTACACTAAAGGTGCCAGCCCTGAAAGCTCTTGCTGGTCCTCAATCTCCCACTGGTAACCTCTCAAACGAACCACAAACACTTGGGCTCTCAACTTGTTTAGCCTACTAAAACTTCCAACGTACACAGCCTCTCCTGCTCAAGCTGCCCAAAATTCACCAACGAAATTACGAACGTCCAGGGATTGCTCCTACACTAAAGGTGCCAGCCCTGAAAGCTCTTGCTGGTCCTCATCTCCCACTGGTAACCTCTCAAACGAACCACAAACACTTGGGCTCTCAACTTTGTTTAGCCTACTAAAAACTTCCAACGTACACAGCCTCTCCTGCTCAATCTGGCCAGAGCTCAACACCGGACATTGCGAACATCCAGGGATTGCTCCTACACTAAAGGTGCCAGCCCTGAAAGCTCTTGCTGGTCCTCATCTCCCACTGGTAACCTCTCAAACGAACCACAAACACTTGGGCTCTGAACTTGTTTAGCCTACTAAAAACTTCCAACGTACACAGCCTCTCCTGCTCAAGCTGCCCAAAATTCAACAACGAAATTACGAACGTCCAGGGATTGCTCCTACACTAAAGGTGCCAGCCCTGAAAGCTCTTGCTGGTCCTCATCTCCCACTGGTAACCTCTCAAACGAACCACAAACACTTGGCCTCTGAACTTGTTTAGCCTACTAAAACTTCCAACGTACACAGCCTCTCCTGCTCAATCTGGCCAGAGCTCAACACCGAAATTGCGAACGTCCAGCGATTGCTCCTACACTAAAGGTGCCAGCCCTGAAAGCTCTTGCTGCTCCTCATCTCCCACTGGTAACCTCTCAAACGAACCACAAAACACTTGGGCTCTGAACTTGTTTAGCCTACTAAAACTTCCAACGTACACAGCCTCTCCTGCTCAATCTCGCCAGAGCTCAACAACGACATTGCGAACGTCCAGCGATTGCTCCTACACTAAAGGTGCCAAGCCCTGAAAGCTCTTGCTGCTCCTCATCTCCCACTGGTAACCTCTCAAACGAAACCACAAACACTTGGGCTCTGAACTTGTTTAGCCTACTAAAACTTCCAACGTACACAGCCTCTCCTGCTCAATCTGGCCAGAGCTCAACACCGAAATTGCGAACGTCCAGGGATTGCTCCTACACTAAAGGTGCCAGCCCTGAAAGCCTCTTGCTGGTCCTCATCTCCCACTGGTAACCTCTCAAACGAACCACAAACACTTGGCCTCTGAACTTGTTTAGCCTACTAAAACTTCCAACGTACACAGCCCTCTCCTGCTCAATCTGGCCAGAGCTCAACACCGAAATTGCGAACGTCCAGCGATTGCTCCTACACTAAGGTGCCAGCCCTGAAAGCTCTTGCTGGTCTCATCTCCCACTGGTAACCTCTCAAACGAACCACAAACACTTGGGCTCTGAACTTGTTTAGCCTACTAAAACTTCCAACGTACACAGCCTCTCCTGCTCAATCTGGCCAGAGCTCAACACCGACATTGCGAACGTCCAGCGATTGCTCCTACACTAAAGGTGCCAGCCCTGAAAGCTCTTGCTGGTCCTCATCTCCCACTGGTAACCTCTCAAACGAACCACAAACACTTGGGCTCTCAACTTGTTTAGCCTACTAAAACTTCCAACGTACACAGCCTCTCCTGCTCAATCTGGCCAGAGCTCAACACCGAAATTGCGAACGTCCAGCGATTGCTCCCTACACTAAAGGTGCCAGCCCTGAAAGCTCTTGCTGGTCCTCATCTCCCACTGGTATCCTCTCAAACGAAACCACAAACACTTGGGCTTCTGAACTTGTTTAGCCTACTAAAACTTCCAACGTACACAGCCTCTCCCTGCTCAATCTGGCCAGAGCTCAACACCGAAATTGCGAACGTCCAGCGATTGCTCCTACACTAAAGGTGCCAGCCCTGAAAGCTCTTGCTGGTCCTCATCTCCCACTGGTAACCTCTCAAACGAACCACAAACACTTGGGCTCTGAACTTGTTTAGCCTACTAAAACTTCCAACGTACACAGCCTCTCCTGCTCAATCTGGCCAGAGCTCAACACCGACATTGCGAACGTCCAGGGATTGCTCCTACACTAAAGGTGCCAGCCCTGAAAGCTCTTGCTGGTCCTCATCTCCCACTGGTAACCTCTCAAACGAACCACAAACACTTGGGCTCTGAACTTGTTTAGCCTACTAAAACTTCCAACGTACACAGCCTCTCCTGCTCAATCTGGCCAGAGCTCAACACCGAAATTGCGAACGTCCAGGGATTGCTCCTACACTAAAGGTGCCAGCCCTGAAAGCTCTTGCTGGTCCTCATCTCCCACTGGTAACCTCTCAAACGAACCACAAACACTTGGGCTCTCAACTTGTTTAGCCTACTAAAACTTCCAACGTACACAGCCTCTCCTGCTCAATCTGGCCAGAGCTCAACACTGACATTGCGAAACGTCCAGGATTGCTCCTACACTAAAGGTGCCAGCCCTGAAAGCCTCTTGCTGGTCCTCATCTCCCACTGGTAACCTCTCAAACGAACCACAAACACTTGTGCTCTGAACTTGTTTAGCCTACTAAAACTTCCAACGTACACAGCCTCTCCTGCTCAAGCTGCCCAAAATTCACCAACGAAATTACGAACGTCCAGGGATTGCTCCTACACTAAAGGTGCCAGCCCTGAAAAGCTCTTGCTGGTCCTCATCTCCCACTGGTAACCTCTCAAACGAACCACAAAACACTTGGGCTC
Organism: Gavia stellata; assembly: GCF_030936135.1. Taxonomy (NCBI): domain Eukaryota; kingdom Metazoa; phylum Chordata; class Aves; order Gaviiformes; family Gaviidae; genus Gavia; species Gavia stellata. Next base: position 22,128 of record NW_026777088.1, read on the forward strand.
TGAACTTGTTTAGCCTACTAAAACTTCCAACGTACACAGCCTCTCCTGCTCAATCTGGCCAGAGCTCAACACACGACATTGCGAACATCCAGGGATTGCTCCTACACTAAAGGTGCCAGCCCTGAAAGCTCTTGCTGGTCCTCATCTCCCACTGGTAACCTCTCAAACGAACCACAAACACTTGGGCTCTGAACTTGTTTAGCCTACTAAAACTTCCAACGTACACAGCCTCTCCTGCTCAAGCTGCCCAAAATTCAACAACGAAATTACGAACGTCCAGGGATTGCTCCTACACTAAAGGTGCCAGCCCTGAAAGCTCTTGCTGGTCCTCATCTCCCACTGGTAACCTCTCAAACGAACCACAAACACTTGGCCTCTGAACTTGTTTAGCCTACTAAAACTTTCCAACGTACACAGCCTCTCCTGCTCAATCTCGCCCAGAAGCTCAAACACCCGGACATTGCGAACGTCCAGCGATTGCTCCTACACTAAAGGTGCCAGCCCTGAAAGCTCTTGCTGCTCCTCATCTCCCACTGGTAACCTCTCAAACGAACCACAAACACTTGGGCTCTCAACTTGTTTAGCCTACTAAAACTTCCAACGTACACAGCCTCTCCTGCTCAATCTGGCCAGAGCTCAACACCGAAATTGCGAACGTCCAGGGATTGCTCCCTACACTAAAGGTGCCAGCCCTGAAAGCTCTTGCTGGTCCTCATCTTCCCACTGGTAACCTCTCAAACGAACCACAAACACTTGGCCTCTGAACTTGTTTAGCCTACTAAAACTTCCAACGTACACAGCCTCTCCTGCTCAATCTGGCCAGAGCTCAACACCGAAAATTGCGAACGTCCAGCGATTGCTCCTACACTAAAGGTGCCAGCCCTGAAAGCTCTTGCTGCTCCTCATCTCCCACTGGTAACCTCTCAAACGAACCACAAACACTTGGGCTCTGAACTTGTTTAGCCTACTAAAACTTCCCACGTACACAGCCTCTCCTGCTCAATCTGGCCAGAGCTCAACACCGAAAATTGCGAACGTCCAGGGATTGCTCCTACACTAAAGGTGCCAGCCCTGAAAGCTCTTGCTGGGTCCTCATCTCCCACTGGTAACCTCTCAAACGAACCACAAACACTTGGGCTCTCAACTTGTTTAGCCTACTAAAACTTCCAACGTACACAGCCTCTCCTGCTCAATCTGGCCAGAGCTCAACACCGACATTGCGAACGTCCAGGGATTGCTCCTACACTAAGGTGGCCAGCCCTGAAAGCTCTTGCTGGTCTCATCTCCCACTGGTAACCTCTCAAACGAACCACAAACACTTGGGCTCTGAACTTGTTTAGCCTACTAAAACTTCCAACGTACACAGCCTCTCCTGCTCAATCTGGCCAGAGCTCAACACCGACATTGCGAACGTCCAGCGATTGCTCCTACACTGAAGGTGCCAGCCCTGAAAGCTCTTGCTGGTCCTCATCTCCCACTGGTAACCTCTCAAACGAAACCACAAACACTTGGGCCTCTCAACTTGTTTAGCCTACTAAAACTTCCAACGTACACAGCCTCTCCTGCTCCAATCTGGCCAGAGCTCAACAACCGAAATTGCGAACGTTCCAGCGATTGCTCCTACACTAAGGTGCCAGCCCTGAAAGCTCTTGCTGGTCCTCATCTCCCACTGGTAACCTCTCAAACGAACACACAAACACTTTGGGCTCTCAACTTGTTTAGCCTACTAAAACTTCCAACGTACACAGCCTCTCCTGCTCAATCTGGCCAGAGCTCAACACCGAAATTGCGAACGTCCAGCGATTGCTCCTACACTAAAGGTGCCAGCCCTGAAAGCTCTTGCTGGTCCTCATCTCCCACTGGTAACCTCTCAAACGAACCACAAAACACTTGGGCTCTGAACTTGTTTAGCCTACTAAAACTTCCAACGTACACAGCCTCTCCTGCTCAATCTGGCCAGAGCTCCAACACCGAAATTGCGAACGTCCAGGGATTTGCTCCTACACTAAAGGTGCCAGCCCTGAAAGCTCTTGCTGGTCTCATCTCCCACTGGTAACCTCTCAAACGAACCACAAAACACTTGGGCTCTCAACTTGTTTAGCACTACGAAAACTTCCAACGTACACAGCTCTCCTGCTCAATCTGGCCAGAGCTCAACACCGAAATTGCGAACGTCACAGGGATTGCTCCTACACTAAAGGTGCCAGCCCTGAAAGCTCTTGCTGGTCCTCATCTCCCACTGGTAAACCTCTCAACGAACCACAAACACTTGGGCTCTCAACTTGTTTAGCCTACTAAAACTTCCAACGTACACAGCCTCTCCTGCTCAATCTGCCCAAATCTCACCACGAAATTACGAAACGTCCAGCGATTGCTCCTACACTAAAGGTGCCAGCCCTGAAAGCTCTTGCTGGTCCTCATCTCCCACTGGTAACCTCTCAAACGAACCACAAACACTTGGCTCTGAACTTGTTTAGCCTACTAAAACTTCCAACGTACACAGCCTCTCTGCTCAATCTGGCCAGAGCTCAACCACCGAAATTGCGAACGTCCAGCGATTGCTCCTACACTAAAGGTGCCAGCCCTGAAAGCTCTTGCTGCTCCTCATCTCCCACTGGTAACCTCTCAAACGAACCACAAACACTTGGGCTCTCAACTTGTTTAGCCTACTAAAACTTCCAACGTACACAGCCTCTCCTGCTCAATCTGGCCAGAGCTCAACACCGAAAATTGCGAAACGTCCAGCGATTGCTCCTACACTAAAGGTGCCAGCCCTGAAAGCTCTTGCTGGTCTCTCATCTCCCACTGGTAACCTCTCAAACGAACCACAAACACTTGGGCTCTCAACTTGTTTAGCCTACTAAAACTTCCAACGTACACAGCCTCTACCTGCCTCAATCTGGCCAGAGCTTAACACCAAAATTGTGAACATCCAGGGATTGCTCCTACACTAAAGGTGCCAGACACTTGGGCTCTGAACTTGTTTAGCCTACTAAAACTTCCAACGTACACAGCCTCTCCTGCTCAATCTGGCCAGAGCTCAACACCGAAATTGCGAACGTCCAGCGATTGCTCCTACACTAAAGGTGCCAGCCCTGAAAGCTCTTGCTGTCCTCATCTCCCACTGTAACCTCTCAAACGAACCACAAACACTTGGGCTCTCAACTTGTTTAGCCTACTAAAACTTCCAACGTACACAGCCTCTCCTGCTCAATCTGGCCAGAGCTCAACACCGACATTGCGAACGTCAGGGATTGCTCCTACACTAAAGGTGCCAGCCCTGAAAGCTCTTGCTGGTCCTCATCTCCCACTGGTAACCTCTCAAACGAACCACAAACACTTGGCCTCTCAACTTGTTTAGCCTACTAAAACTTCCAACGTACACAGCCTCTCCTGCTCAATCTGGCCAGAGCTCAACACCGAAATTGCGAACGTCCGCGATTGCTCCTACACTAAAGGTGCCAGCCCTGAAAGCTCTTGCTGCTTCCTCATCTCCCACTGGTAACCTCTCAAACGAACCACAACACTTGGCCTCTCAACTTGTTTAGCCTACTAAACTTCCAACGTACACAGCCTCTCCTGCTCAATCTGGCAGAGCTCAACACCGAAATTGCGAACGTCCAGGGATTGCTCCTACACTAAAGTGCCAGCCCTGAAAGCTCTGCTGGTCCTCATCTCCCACTGGTAACCTCTCAAACGAACCACAAACACTTGGGCTCTCAACTTGTTTAGCCTACTAAAACTTCCAACGTACACAGCCTCTCCTGCTCAATCTGGCCAGAGCTCAACACCGAAATTGCGAACGTCCAGGGATTGCTCCTACACTAAAGGTGCCAGCCCTGAAAGCTCTTGCTGGTCCTCATCTCCCACTGGTAACCTCTCAAACGAACCACAAACACTTGGGCTCTCAACTTGTTTAGCCTACTAAAACTTCCAACGTACACAGCCCTCTCCTGCTCAATCTGGCCAGAGCTCAACACCGAAATTGCGAACGTCCAGCGATTGCTCTACACTAAAGGTGCCAGCCCTGAAAGCTCTTGCTGGTCCTCATCTCCCACTGGTAACCTCTCAAACGAACCACAAACAACTTGGGCTCTCAACTTGTTTAGCCTACTAAAACTTCCAACGTACACAGCCTCTCCTGCTCAATCTGGCCAGAGCTCAACACCGAAATTGCGAACGTCCAGCGATTGCTCCTACACTAAAGGTGCCAGCCCTGAAAGCTCTTGCTGCTCCTCATCTCCCACTGTAACCTCTCAATCGAACCACAAACACTTGGGCTCTCAAACTTGTTTAGCCTACTAAAACTTCCAACGTACACAGCCTCTCCTGCTCAATCTGGCCAGAGCTCAACACCGACATTGCGAACGTCCAGCGATTGCTCCTACACTAAAGGTGCCAGCCCTGAAAGCTTCTTGCTGGTCCTCATCTCCCACTGGTAACCTCTCAAACCGAACCACAAACACTTGGGCTCTGAACTTGTTTCGCCTACTAAAACTTACCAACGTACACAGCCTCTCCTGCTCAATCTGGCCAGAGCTCAACACCGAAAATTGCGAACGTCCAGCGATTGCTCCTACACTAAAGGTGCCAGCCCTGAAAGCTCTTGCTGCTCCTCATCTCCCACTGGTATCCTCTCAAACGAACCACAAACACTTGGGCTCTGAACTTGTTTAGCCTACTAAAACTTCCAACGTACACAGCCTCTCCTGCTCAATCTGGCCAGAGCTCAACACCGACATTGCGAACGTCCAGCGATTGCTCCTACACTAAAGGTGCCAGCCCTGAAAGCTCTTGCTGCTCCTCATCTCCCACTGGTAACCTCTCAACGAACCACAAACACTTGGGCTCTCAACTTGTTTAGCCTACTAAAACTTCAACGTACACAGCCTCTCCTGCTCAATCTGGCCAGAGCTCAACACCGACATTGCGAACGTCCAGCGATTGCTCCTACACTAAAGGTGCCAGCCCTGAAAGCTCTTGCTGGTCCTCATCTCCCACTGGTAACCTCTCAAACGAACCACAAACACTTGGGCTCTCAACTTGTTTAGCCTACTAAAACTTCCAACGTACACAGCCTCTCCTGCTCAATCTGGCCAGAGCTCAACACCGAATTGCGAAACGTCCAGCGATTGCTCCTACACTAAAGGTGCCAGCCCTGAAAGCTCTTGCTGCTCCTCATCTCCCACTGGTAACCTCTCAAACGAACCACAAACACTTGGGCTCTCAACTTGTTTAGCCTACGAAAACTTCCAACGTACACAGCCTCTCCTGCTCAATCTGGCCAGAGCTCAACACCGAAATTGCGAACGTCCAGGGATTGCTCCTACACTAAAGGTGCCAGCCCTGAAAGCTCTTGCTGGTCCTCATCTCCCACTGGTAACCTCTCAAACGAACCACAAACACTTGGGCTCTGAACTTGTTTAGCCTACTAAAACTTCCAACGTACACAGCCTCTCCTGCTCAATCTGCCCAAAATTCAACAACGAAATTTACGAACGTCCCAGCGATTGCTCCTACACTAAAGGTGCCAGCCCTGAAAGCTCTTGCTGGTCCTCATCTCCCACTGGTAACCTCTCAAACGAACCACAAACACTTCGGCTCTGACTTGTTTAGCCTACTAAAACGTCCAACGTACACAGCCTCTCCGCTCAATCTGGCCAGAGCTCAACCCGAAATTGCGAACGTCCAGCGATTGCTCCTACACTAAAGGTGCCAGCCCTGAAAGCTCTTGCTGCTCCTCATCTCCCACTGGTAACCTCTCAAACGAACCACAAACACTTGGCCTCTGAACTTGTTTAGCCTACTAAAACTTCCAACGTACACAGCCTCTCCTGCTCAATCTGGCCAGAGCTCAACACCGAAATTGCGAACGTCCAGGGATTGTCCCTACACTAAAGGTGCCAGCCCTGAAAGCTCTTGCTGGCTCCTCATCTCCCACTGGTAACCTCTCAAACGAACCACAAACACTTGGGCTCTCAACTTGTTTAGCCTACTAAAACTTCCAACGTACACAGCCTCTCCTGCTCAATCTGGCCAGAGCTCAACACCGACATTGCGAACGTCCAGGGATTGCTCCTACACTAAAGGGGCCAGCCCTGAAAGCTCTTGCTGGTCCTCATCTCCCACTGGTAACCTCTCAAACGAACCACAAACACTTGGGCTCTGAACTTGTTTAGCTACTAAAACTTCCAACGTACACAGCCTCTCTGCTCAATCTGGCCAGAGCTCAACACCGAAATTGCGAACGTCCAGGATTGCTCCTACACTAAAGGTGCCAGCCTGAAAGCTCTTGCTGGTCCTCATCTCCCATGGTAACCTCTCAACGAACCACAAACACTTGGCTCTGAACTTGTTTAGCCTACCTAAAACTTCCAACGTACACAGCCTCTCCTGCTCAATCTGGCCAGAGCTCAACACCGAAATTATTGCGAACGTCCAGCGATTGCTCCTACACTAAAGGTGCCAGCCCTGAAAGCTCTTGCTGGTCCTCATCTCCCACTGGTAACCTCTCAAACGAACCACAAACACTTGGCCTCTGAACTTGTTTAGCCTACTAAAACTTCCAACGTACACAGCCTCTCCTGCTCAATCTGGCCAGAGCTCAACACCGAAATTGCGAACGTCCAGCGATTGCTCCTACACTAAAGGTGCCAGCCCTGAAAGCTCTTGCTGGTCCTCATCTCCCACTGGTAACCTCTCAAACGAACCACAAACACTTGGGCTCTGAACTTGTTTAGCCTACTAAAACTTCCCACGTACACAGCCTCTCCTGCTCAATCTGGCCAGAGCTCAACACCGAAATTGCGAACGTCCAGGGATTGCTCCTACACTAAAGGTGCCAGCCCTGAAAGCTCTTGCTGGTCCTCATCTCCACTGGTAACCTCTCAAACGAACCACAAACACTTGGGCTCTGAACTTGTTTCGCCTACTAAAACTTCCAACGTACACAGCCTCTCCTGCTCAATCTGGCCAGAGCTCAACACCGACATTGCGAACGTCCAGGGATTGCTCCTACACTAAAGGTGCCAGCCCTGAAAGCTCTTGCTGGTCCTCATCTCCCACTGGTAACCTCTCAAACGAACCACAAACACTTGGGCTCTGAACTTGTTTAGCCTACTAAAACTTCCAACGTACACAGCCTCTCCTGCTCAATCTGGCCAGAGCTCAACACCGACATTGCGAACGTCCAGCGATTGCTCCTACACTAAAGGTGCCAGCCCTGAAAGCTCTTGCTGGTCCTCATCTCCCACTGGTAACCTCTCAAACGAACCACAAACACTTGGGCTCTGAACTTGTTTCGCCTACTAAAACTTCCAACGTACACAGCCTCTCCTGCTCAATCTGGCCAGAGCTCAACACCGAAATTGCGAACGTCCAGCGATTGCTCCTACACTAAAGGTGCCAGCCCTGAAAGCTCTTGCTGGTCCTCATCTCCCACTGGTATCCTCTCAAACGAACCACAAACACTTGGGCTCTGAACTTGTTTAGCCTACTAAAACTTCCAACGTACACAGCCTCTCCTGCTCAATCTGGCCAGAGCTCAACACCGAAATTGCGAACGTCCAGCGATTGCTCCTACACTAAAGGTGCCAGCCCTGAAAGCTCTTGCTGGTCCTCATCTCCCACTGGTAACCTCTCAAACGAACCACAAACACTTGGCTCTGAACTTGTTTAGCCTACTAAAACTTCCAACGTACACAGCCTCTCCTGCTCAATCTGGCCAGAGCTCAACACCGACATTGCGAACGTCCAGGGATTGCTCCTACACTAAAGGTGCCAGCCCTGAAAGCTCTTGCTGGTCCTCATCTCCCACTGGTAACCTCTCAAACGAACCACAAACACTTGGGCTCTGAACTTGTTTAGCCTACTAAAACTTCCAACGTACACAGCCTCTCCTGCTCAATCTGGCCGGAGCTCAACACCGAAATTGCGAACGTCCAGGGATTGCTCCTACACTAAAGGTGCCAGCCCTGAAAGCTCTTGCTGGTCCTCATCTCCCACTGGTAACCTCTCAAACGAACCACAAACACTTGGGCTCTCAACTTGTTTAGCCTACGAAAACTTCCAACGTACACAGCCTCTCCTGCTCAATCTGGCCAGAGCTCAACACCGAAATTGCGAACGTCCAGGGATTGCTCCTACACTAAAGGTGCCAGCCCTGAAAGCTCTTGCTGCTCCTCATCTCCCACTGGTAACCTCTCAAACGAACCACAAACACTTGGGCTCTCAACTTGTTTAGCCTACTAAAACTTCCAACGTACACAGCCTCTCCTGCTCAATCTGGCCAGAGCTCAACACCGACATTGCGAACGTCCAGGGATTGCTCCTACACTAAAGGGGCCAGCCCTGAAAGCTCTTGCTGGTCCTCATCTCCCACTGGTAACCTCTCAAACGAACCACAAACACTTGGGCTCTGAACTTGTTTCGCCTACTAAAACTTCCAACGTACACAGCCTCTCCTGCTCAATCTGGCCAGAGCTCAACACCGAAATTGCGAACGTCCAGGGATTGCTCCTACACTAAAGGTGCCAGCCCTGAAAGCTCTTGCTGGTCCTCATCTCCCACTGGTAACCTCTCAAACGAACCACAAACACTTGGCCTCTGAACTTGTTTAGCCTACTAAAACTTTCCAACGTACACAGCCTCTCCTGCTCAATCTGGCCAGAGCTCAACACCGAAATTGCGAACGTCCAGCGATTGCTCCTACACTAAAGGTGCCAGCCCTGAAAGCTCTTGCTGGTCCTCATCTCCCACTGGTAACCTCTCAAACGAACCACAAACACTTGGGCTCTCAACTTGTTTAGCCTACTAAAACTTCCAACGTACACAGCCTCTCCTGCTCAATCTGGCCAGAGCTCAACACCGAAATTGCGAACGTCCAGGGATTGCTCCTACACTAAAGGTGCCAGCCCTGAAAGCTCTTGCTGCTCCTCATCTCCCACTGGTAACCTCTCAAACGAACCACAAACACTTGGGCTCTCAACTTGTTTAGCCTACTAAAACTTCCAACGTACACAGCCTCTCCTGCTCAATCTGGCCAGAGCTCAACACCGACATTGCGAACGTCCAGCGATTGCTCCTACACTAAAGGTGCCAGCCCTGAAAGCTCTTGCTGGTCCTCATCTCCCACTGGTAACCTCTCAAACGAACCACAAACACTTGGGCTCTGAACTTGTTTCGCCTACTAAAACTTCCAACGTACACAGCCTCTCCTGCTCAATCTGGCCAGAGCTCAACACCGAAATTGCGAACGTCCAGCGATTGCTCCTACACTAAAGGTGCCAGCCCTGAAAGCTCTTGCTGCTCCTCATCTCCCACTGGTAACCTCTCAAACGAACCACAAACACTTGGGCTCTCAACTTGTTTAGCCTACTAAAACTTCCAACGTACACAGCCTCTCCTGCTCAATCTGGCCAGAGCTCAACACCGAAATTGCGAACGTCCAGCGATTGCTCCTACACTAAAGGTGCCAGCCCTGAAAGCTCTTGCTGGTCCTCATCTCCCACTGGTAACCTCTCAAACGAACCACAAACACTTGGGCTCTGAACTTGTTTAGCCTACTAAAACTTCCAACGTACACAGCCTCTCCTGCTCAATCTGGCCAGAGCTCAACACCGACATTGCGAACGTCCAGGGATTGCTCCTACACTAAAGGTGCCAGCCCTGAAAGCTCTTGCTGGTCCTCATCTCCCACTGGTAACCTCTCAAACGAACCACAAACACTTGGCCTCTGAACTTGTTTAGCCTACTAAAACTTCCAACGTACACAGCCTCTCCTGCTCAATCTGGCCGGAGCTCAACACCGAAATTGCGAACGTCCAGGGATTGCTCCTACACTAAAGGTGCCAGCCCTGAAAGCTCTTGCTGGTCCTCATCTCCCACTGGTAACCTCTCAAACGAACCACAAACACTTGGGCTCTCAACTTGTTTAGCCTACGAAAACTTCCAACGTACACAGCCTCTCCTGCTCAATCTGGCCAGAGCTCAACACCGAAATTGCGAACGTCCAGGGATTGCTCCTACACTAAAGGTGCCAGCCCTGAAAGCTCTTGCTGGTCCTCATCTCCCACTGGTAACCTCTCAAACGAACCACAAACACTTGGGCTCTGAACTTGTTTAGCCTACTAAAACTTCCAACGTACACAGCCTCTCCTGCTCAATCTGCCCAAAATTCACCAACGAAATTACGAACGTCCAGCGATTGCTCCTACACTAAAGGTGCCAGCCCTGAAAGCTCTTGCTGCTCCTCATCTCCCACTGGTAACCTCTCAAACGAACCACAAACACTTGGGCTCTGAACTTGTTTAGCCTACTAAAACTTCCAACGTACACAGCCTCTCCTGCTCAATCTGGCCAGAGCTCAACACCGAAATTGCGAACGTCCAGCGATTGCTCCTACACTAAAGGTGCCAGCCCTGAAAGCTCTTGCTGCTCCTCATCTCCCACTGGTAACCTATCAAACGAACCACAAACACTTGGGCTCTCAACTTGTTTAGCCTACTAAAACTTCCAACGTACACAGCCTCTCCTGCTCAATCTGGCCAGAGCTCAACACCGAAATTGCGAACGTCCAGCGATTGCTCCTACACTAAAGGTGCCAGCCCTGAAAGCTCTTGCTGGTCCTCATCTCCCACTGGTAACCTCTCAAACGAACCACAAACACTTGGGCTCTCAACTTGTTTAGCCTACTAAAACTTCCAACGTACACAGCCTCTCCTGCTCAATCTGGCCAAAGCTTAACACCAAAATTGTGAACATCCAGGGATTGCTCCTACACTAAAGGTGCCAGCCCTGAAAGCTCTTGCTGGTCCTCATCTCCCACTGGTAACCTCTCAAACGAACCACAAACACTTGGGCTCTGAACTTGTTTAGCCTACTAAAACTTCCAACGTACACAGCCTCTCCTGCTCAATCTGGCCAGAGCTCAACACCGAAATTGCGAACGTCCAGGGATTGCTCCTACACTAAAGGTGCCAGCCCTGAAAGCTCTTGCTGCTCCTCATCTCCCACTGGTAACCTCTCAAACGAACCACAAACACTTGGGCTCTCAACTTGTTTAGCCTACTAAAACTTCCAACGTACACAGCCTCTCCTGCTCAATCTGGCCAGAGCTCAACACCGACATTGCTAACGTCCAGGGATTGCTCCTACACTAAAGGTGCCAGCCCTGAAAGCTCTTGCTGGTCTTCATCTCCCACTGGTAACCTCTCAAACGAACCACAAACACTTGGGCTCTCAACTTGTTTAGCCTACTAAAACTTCCAACGTACACAGCCTCTCCTGCTCAATCTGGCCAGAGCTCAACACCGAAATTGCGAACGTCCAGCGATTGCTCCTACACTAAAGGTGCCAGCCCTGAAAGCTCTTCCTGATCCTCATCTCCCACTGGTAACCTCTCAAACGAACCACAAACACTTGGGCTCTGAACTTGTTTAGCCTACTAAAACTTCCAACGTACACAGCCTCTCCTGCTCAATCTGGCCAGAGCTCAACACCGAAATTGCGAACGTCCAGCGATTGCTCCTACACTAAAGGTGCCAGCCCTGAAAGCTCTTGCTGGTCCTCATCTCCCACTGGTAACCTCTCAAACGAACCACAAACACTTGGGCTCTCAACTTGTTTAGCCTACTAAAACTTCCAACGTACACAGCCTCTCCTGCTCAATCTGGCCAAAATTCACCAACGAAATTACGAACGTCCAGGGATTGCTCCTACACTAAAGGTGCCAGCCCTGAAAGCTCTTGCTGGTCCTCATCTCCCACTGGTAACCTCTCAAACGAACCACAAACACTTGGGCTCTCAACTTGTTTAGCCTACTAAAACTTCCAACGTACACAGCCTCTCCTGCTCAATCTGGCCAGAGCTCAACACCGAAATTGCGAACGTCCAGCGATTGCTCCTACACTAAAGGTGCCAGCCCTGAAAGCTCTTGCTGGTCCTCATCTCCCACTGGTAACCTCTCAAACGAACCACAAACACTTGGGCTCTGAACTTGTTTAGCCTACTAAAACTTCCAACGTACACAGCCTCTCCTGCTCAATCTGCCCAAAATTCAACAAGAAATTACGAACGTCCAGCGATTGCTCCTACACTAAAGGTGCCAGCCCTGAAAGCTCTTGCTGGTCCTCATCTCCCACTGGTAACCTCTCAAACGAACCACAAACACTTGGGCTCTCAACTTGTTTAGCCTACTAAAACTTCCAACGTACACAGCCTCTCCTGCTCAAGCTGGCCAGAGCTCAACACCGAAATTGCGAACGTCCAGCGATTGCTCCTACACTAAAGGTGCCAGACCTGAAAGCTCTTGCTGGTCCTCATCTCCCACTGGTAACCTCTCAAACGAACCACAAACACTTGGGCTCTCAACTTGTTTAGCCTACTAAAACTTCCAACGTACACAGCCTCTCCTGCTCAATCTGGCCAGAGCTCAACACCGAAATTGCGAACGTCCAGCGATTGCTCCTACACTAAAGGTGCCAGCCCTGAAAGCTCTTGCTGGTCCTCATCTCCCACTGGTAACCTCTCAAACGAACCACAAACACTTGGGCTCTGAACTTGTTTAGCCTACTAAAACTTCCAACGTACACAGCCTCTCCTGCTCAATCTGGCCAGAGCTCAACACCGACATTGCGAACGTCCAGCGATTGCTCCTACACTAAAGGTGCCAGCCCTGAAAGCTCTTGCTGGTCCTCATCTCCCACTGGTAACCTCTCAAACGAACCACAAACACTTGGGCTCTGAACTTGTTTCGCCTACTAAAACTTCCAACGTACACAGCCTCTCCTGCTCAATCTGGCCAGAGCTCAACACCGAAATTGCGAACTGTCCAGCGATTGCTCCTACACTAAAGGTGCCAGCCCTGAAAGCTCTTGCTGGTCCTCATCTCCCGCTGGTATCCTCTCAAACGAACCACAAACACTGGGGCTCTGAACTTGTTTAGCCTACTAAAACTTCCAACGTACACAGCCTCTCCCGCTCAATCTGGCCAGAGCTCAACACCGAAATTGCGAACGTCCAGCGATTGCTCCTACACTAAAGGTGCCAGCCCTGAAAGCTCTTGCTGGTCCTCATCTCCCACTGGTAACCTCTCAAACGAACCACAAACACTTGGGCTCTGAACTTGTTCAGCCTACTAAAACTTCCAACGTACACAGCCTCTCCTGCTCAATCTGGCCAGAGCTCAACACCGACATTGCGAACGTCCAGGGATTGCTCCTACACTAAAGGTGCCAGCCCTGAAAGCTCTTGCTGGTCCTCATCTCCCACTGGTAACCTCTCAAACGAACCACAAACACTTGGGCTCTGAACTTGTTTAGCCTACTAAAACTTCCAACGTACACAGCCTCTCCTGCTCAATCTGGCCGGAGCTCAACACCGAAATTGCGAACGTCCAGGGATTGCTCCTACACTAAAGGTGCCAGCCCTGAAAGCTCTTGCTGCTCCTCATCTCCCACTGGTAACCTCTCAAACGAACCACAAACACTTGGGCTCTCAACTTGTTTAGCCTACGAAAACTTCCAACGTACACAGCCTCTCCTGCTCAATCTGGCCAGAGCTCAACACCGAAATTGCGAACGTCCAGGGATTGCTCCTACACTAAAGGTGCCAGCCCTGAAAGCTCTTGCTGGTCCTCATCTCCCACTGGTAACCTCTCAAACGAACCACAAACACTTGGGCTCTGAACTTGTTTAGCCTACTAAAACTTCCAACGTACACAGCCTCTCCTGCTCAATCTGCCCAAAATTCACCAACGAAATTACGAACGTCCAGCGATTGCTCCTACACTAAAGGTGCCAGCCCTGAAAGCTCTTGCTGCTCCTCATCTCCCACTGGTAACCTCTCAAACGAACCACAAACACTTGGCCTCTGAACCTTGTTTAGCCTACTAAAACTTCCAACGTACACAGCCTCTCCTGCTCAATCTGGCCAGAGCTCAACACCGAAATTGCGAACGTCCAGCGATTGCTCCTACACTAAAGGTGCCAGCCTGAAAGCTCTTGCTGGTCCTCATCTCCCGCTGGTATCCTCTCAAACGAACCACAAACACTTGGGCTCTCAACTTGTTTAGCCTACTAAAACTTCCAACGTACACAGCCTCTCCTGCTCAATCTGGCCAGAGCTCAACACCAAAATTGCGAACGTCCAGCGATTGCTCCTACACTAAAGGTGCCAGCCCTGAAAGCTCTTGCTGGTCCTCATCTCCCACTGGTAACCTCTCAAACGAACCACAAACACTTGGGCTCTGAACTTGTTCAGCCTACTAAAACTTCCAACGTACACAGCCTCTCCTGCTCAATCTGGCCAGAGCTCAACACCGACATTGCGAACGTCCAGGGATTGCTCCTACACTAAAGGTGCCAGCCCTGAAAGCTCTTGCTGGTCCTCATCTCCCACTGGTAACCTCTCAAACGAACCACAAACACTTGGGCTCTGAACTTGTTTAGCCTACTAAAACTTCCAACGTACACAGCCTCTCCTGCTCAATCTGGCCGGAGCTCAACACCGAAATTGCGAACGTCCAGGGATTGCTCCTACACTAAAGGTGCCAGCCCTGAAAGCTCTTGCTGCTCCTCATCTCCCACTGGTAACCTCTCAAACGAACCACAAACACTTGGGCTCTCAACTTGTTTAGCCTACGAAAACTTCCAACGTACACAGCCTCTCCTGCTCAATCTGGCCAGAGCTCAACACCGAAATTGCGAACGTCCAGGGATTGCTCCTACACTAAAGGTGCCAGCCCTGAAAGCTCTTGCTGGTCCTCATCTCCCACTGGTAACCTCTCAAACGAACCACAAACACTTGGCCTCTGAACTTGTTTAGCCTACTAAAACTTCCAACGTACACAGCCTCTCCTGCTCAATCTGGCCAGAGCTCAACACCGACATTGCGAACGTCCAGCGATTGCTCCTACACTAAAGGTGCCAGCCCTGAAAGCTCTTGCTGGTCCTCATCTCCCACTGGTAACCTCTCAAACGAACCACAAACACTTGGGCTCTGAACTTGTTTCGCCTACTAAAACTTCCAACGTACACAGCCTCTCCTGCTCAATCTGGCCAGAGCTCAACACCGAAATTGCGAACGTCCAGCGATTGCTCCTACACTAAAGGTGCCAGCCCTGAAAGCTCTTGCTGCTCCTCATCTCCCACTGGTAACCTCTCAAACGAACCACAAACACTTGGGCTCTCAACTTGTTTAGCCTACGAAAACTTCCAACGTACACAGCCTCTCCTGCTCAATCTGGCCAGAGCTCAACACCGAAATTGCGAACGTCCAGCGATTGCTCCTACACTAAAGGTGCCAGCCCTGAAAGCTCTTGCTGGTCCTCATCTCCCACTGGTAACCTCTCAAACGAACCACAAACACTTGGGCTCTGAACTTGTTTAGCCTACTAAAACTTCCAACGTACACAGCCTCTCCTGCTCAATCTGGCCAGAGCTCAACACCGACATTGCGAACGTCCAGGATTGCTCCTACACTAAAGGTGCCAGCCCTGAAAGCTCTTGCTGGTCCTCATCTTCCACTGGTAACCTCTCAAACGAACCACAAACACTTGGGCTCTGAACTTGTTTAGCCTACTAAAACTTCCAACGTACACAGCCTCTCCTGCTCAATCTGGCCGGAGCTCAACACCGAAATTGCGAACGTCCAGCGATTGCTCCTACACTAAAGGTGCCAGCCCTGAAAGCTCTTGCTGGTCCTCATCTCCCACTGGTAACCTCTCAAACGAACCACAAACACTTGGGCTCTCAACTTGTTTAGCCTACGAAAACTTCCAACGTACACAGCCTCTCCTGCTCAATCTGGCCAGAGCTCAACACCGAAATTGCGAACGTCCAGGGATTGCTCCTACACTAAAGGTGCCAGCCCTGAAAGCTCTTGCTGGTCCTCATCTCCCACTGGTAACCTCTCAAACGAACCACAAACACTTGGGCTCTGAACTTGTTTAGCCTACTAAAACTTCCAACGTACACAGCCTCTCCTGCTCAATCTGCCCAAAATTCACCAACGAAATTACGAACGTCCAGCGATTGCTCCTACACTAAAGGTGCCAGCCCTGAAAGCTCTTGCTGCTCCTCATCTCCCACTGGTAACCTCTCAAACGAACCACAAACACTTGGGCTCTCAACTTGTTTAGCCTACTAAAACTTCCAACGTACACAGCCTCTCCTGCTCAATCTGGCCAGAGCTCAACACCGAAATTGCGAACGTCCAGGGATTGCTCCTACACTAAAGGTGCCAGCCCTGAAAGCTCTTGCTGGTCCTCATCTCCCACTGGTAACCTATCAAACGAACCACAAACACTTGGGCTCTGAACTTGTTTAGCCTACTAAAACTTCCAACGTACACAGCCTCTCCTGCTCAATCTGGCCGGAGCTCAACACCGAAATTGCGAACGTCCAGGGATTGCTCCTACACTAAAGGTGCCAGCCCTGAAAGCTCTTGCTGCTCCTCATCTCCCACTGGTAACCTCTCAAACGAACCACAAACACTTGGGCTCTCAACTTGTTTAGCCTACGAAAACTTCCAACGTACACAGCCTCTCCTGCTCATCTGGCCAGAGCTCAACACCGAAATTGCGAACGTCCAGGGATTGCTCCTACACTAAAGGTGCCAGCCCTGAAAGCTCTTGCTGGTCCTCATCTCCCACTGGTAACCTCTCAAACGAACCACAAACACTTGGGCTCTGAACTTGTTTAGCCTACTAAAACTTCCAACGTACACAGCCTCTCCTGCTCAATCTGCCCAAAATTCACCAACGAAATTACGAACGTCCAGCGATTGCTCCTACACTAAAGGTGCCAGCCCTGAAAGCTCTTGCTGCTCCTCATCTCCCACTGGTAACCTCTCAAACGAACCACAAACACTTGGCCTCTGAACTTGTTTAGCCTACTAAAACTTCCAACGTACACAGCCTCTCCTGCTCAATCTGGCCAGAGCTCAACACCGAAATTGCGAACGTCCAGCGATTGCTCCTACACTAAAGGTGCCAGCCCTGAAAGCTCTTGCTGGTCCTCATCTCCCGCTGGTATCCTCTCAAACGAACCACAAACACTTGGGCTCTCAACTTGTTTAGCCTACTAAAACTTCCAACGTACACAGCCTCTCCTGCTCAATCTGGCCAGAGCTCAACACCAAAATTGCGAACGTCCAGCGATTGCTCCTACACTAAAGGTGCCAGCCCTGAAAGCTCTTGCTGGTCCTCATCTCCCACTGGTAACCTCTCAAACGAACCACAAACACTTGGGCTCTGAACTTGTTCAGCCTACTAAACTTCCAACGTACACAGCCTCTCCTGCTCAATCTGGCCAGAGCTCAACACCGACATTGCGAACGTCCAGGGATTGCTCCTACACTAAAGGTGCCAGCCCTGAAAGCTCTTGCTGGTCCTCATCTCCCACTGGTAACCTCTCAAACGAACCACAAACACTTGGGCTCTGAACTTGTTTAGCCTACTAAAACTTCCAACGTACACAGCCTCTCCTGCTCAATCTGGCCGGAGCTCAACACCGAAATTGCGAACGTCCAGGGATTGCTCCTACACTAAAGGTGCCAGCCCTGAAAGCTCTTGCTGCTCCTCATCTCCCACTGGTAACCTCTCAAACGAACCACAAACACTTGGGCTCTCAACTTGTTTAGCCTACGAAAACTTCCAACGTACACAGCCTCTCCTGCTCAATCTGGCCAGAGCTCAACACCGAAATTGCGAACGTCCAGGGATTGCTCCTACACTAAAGGTGCCAGCCCTGAAAGCTCTTGCTGGTCCTCATCTCCCACTGGTAACCTCTCAAACGAACCACAAACACTTGGCCTCTGAACTTGTTTAGCCTACTAAAACTTCCAACGTACACAGCCTCTCCTGCTCAATGCCAGAGCTCAACACCGACATTGCGAACGTCCAGCGATTGCTCCTACACTAAAGGTGCCCTGAAAGCTCTTGCTGGTCCTCATCTCCCACTGTAACAAACGAACCACAAACACTTGGCTCTGAACTTGTTTCGCCTACTAAAACTTCCAACGTACACAGCCTCTCCTGCTCAATCTGGCCCAGAGCTCAACACCGAAATTGCGAACGTCCAGCGATTGCTCCTACACTAAAGTGCCAGCCCTGAAAGCTCTTGCTGCTCCTCATCTCCACTGGTAACCTCTCAAACGAACCACAAACACTTGGGCTCTCAACTTGTTTAGCCTACGAAAACTTCCAACGTACACAGCCTCTCCTGCTCAATCTGGCCAGAGCTCAACACCGAAATTGCGAACGTCCAGCGATTGCTCCTACACTAAAGGTGCCAGCCCTGAAAGCTCTTGCTGGTCCTCATCTCCCACTGGTAACCTCTCAAACGAACCACAAACACTTGGGCTCTGAACTTGTTTAGCCTACTAAAACTTCCAACGTACACAGCCTCTCCTGCTCAATCTGGCAGAGCTCAACACCGACATTGCGAACGTCCAGGGATTGCTCCTACACTAAAGGTGCCAGCCCTGAAAGCTCTTGCTGGTCCTCATCTTCCACTGGTAACCTCTCAAACGAACCCACAAACACTTGGGCTCTGAACTTGTTTAGCCTACTAAAACTTCCAACGTACACAGCCTCTCCTGCTCAATCTGGCCGGAGCTCAACACCGAAATTGCGAACGTCCAGCGATTGCTCCTACACTAAAGGTGCCAGCCCTGAAAGCTCTTGCTGGTCCTCATCTCCCACTGGTAACCTCTCAAACGAACCACAAACACTTGGGCTCTCAACTTGTTTAGCCTACGAAAACTTCCAACGTACACAGCCTCTCCTGCTCAATCTGGCCAGAGCTCAACACCGAAATTGCGAACGTCCAGGGATTGCTCCTACACTAAAGGTGCCAAGCCCTGAAAGCTCTTGCTGGTCCTCATCTCCCACTGGTAACCTCTCAAACGAACCACAAACACTTGGGCTCTGAACTTGTTTAGCCTACTAAAACTTCCAACGTACACAGCCTCTCCTGCTCAATCTGCCCAAAATTCACCAACGAAATTACGAACGTCCAGCGATTGCTCCTACACTAAAGGTGCCAGCCCTGAAAGCTCTTGCTGCTCCTCATCTCCCACTGGTAACCTCTCAAACGAACCACAAACACTTGGGCTCTCAACTTGTTTAGCCTACTAAAACTTCCAACGTACACAGCCTCTCCTGCTCAATCTGGCCAGAGCTCAACACCGAAATTGCGAACGTCCAGCGATTGCTCCTACACTAAAGGTGCCAGCCCTGAAAAGCTCTTGCTGCTCCTCATCTCCCACTGGTAACCTATCAAACGAACCACAAACACTTGGGCTCTCAACTTGTTTAGCCTACTAAAACTTCCAACGTACACAGCCTCTCCTGCTCAATCTGGCCAGAGCTCAACACCGACATTGCGAACGTCCAGCGATTGCTCCTACACTAAAGGTGCCAGCCCTGAAAGCTCTTGCTGGTCCTCATCTCCCACTGGTAACCTCTCAAACGAACCACAAACACTTGGGCTCTCAACTTGTTTAGCCTACTAAAACTTCCAACGTACACAGCCTCTCCTGCTCAATCTGGCCAAAGCTTAACACCAAAATTGTGAACATCCAGGGATTGCTCCTACACTAAAGGTGCCAGCCCTGAAAGCTCTTGCTGGTCCTCATCTCCCACTGGTAACCTCTCAAACGAACCACAAACACTTGGCCTCTGAACTTGTTTAGCCTACTAAAACTTCCAACGTACACAGCCTCTCCTGCTCAATCTGGCCAGAGCTCAACACCGAAATTGCGAACGTCCAGGGATTGCTCCTACACTAAAGGTGCCAGCCCTGAAAGCTCTTGCTGGTCCTCATCTCCCACTGGTAACCTCTCAAACGAACCACAAACACTTGGGCTCTCAACTTGTTTAGCCTACTAAAACTTCCAACGTACACAGCCTCTCCTGCTCAATCTGGCCAGAGCTCAACACCGACATTGCTAACGTCCAGGGATTGCTCCTACACTAAAGGTGCCAGCCCTGTAGAAAGCTCTTGCTGGTCCTCATCTCCCACTGGTAACCTCTCAAACGAACCACAAACACTTGGGCTCTCAACTTGTTTAGCCTACTAAAACTTCCAACGTACACAGCCTCTCCTGCTCAATCTGGCCAGAGCTCAACACCGAAATTGCGAACGTCCAGGGATTGCTCCTACACTAAAGGTGCCAGCCCTGAAAGCTCTTGCTGGTCCTCATCTCCCACTGGTAACCTCTCAAACGAACCACAAACACTTGGCCTCTGAACTTGTTTAGCCTACTAAAACTTCCAACGTACACAGCCTCTCCTGCTCAATCTGGCCAGAGCTCAACACCGAAATTGCGAACGTCCAGCGATTGCTCCTACACTAAAGGTGCCAGCCCTGAAAGCTCTTGCTGCTCCTCATCTCCCACTGGTAAACTCTCAAACGAACCACAAACACTTGGGCTCTCAACTTGTTTAGCCTACTAAAACTTCCAACGTACACAGCCTCTCCTGCTCAATCTGGCCAAAATTCACCAACGAAATTACGAACGTCCAGGATTGCTCCTACACTAAAGGTGCCAGCCCTGAAAGCTCTTGCTGGTCCTCATCTCCCACTGGTAACCTCTCAAACGAACCACAAACACTTGGGCTCTCAACTTGTTTAGCCTACTAAAACTTCCAACGTACACAGCCTCTCCTGCTCAATCTGGCCAGAGCTCAACACCGAAATTGCGAACGTCCAGGGATTGCTCCTACACTAAAGGTGCCAGCCCTGAAAGCTCTTGCTGCTCCTCATCTCCCACTGGTAACCTCTCAAACGAACCACAAACACTTGGGCTCTGAACTTGTTTAGCCTACTAAAACTTCCAACGTACACAGCCTCTCCTGCTCAATCTGCCCAAAATTCACCAACGAAATTACGAACGTCCAGCGATTGCTCCTACACTAAAGGTGCCAGCCCTGAAAGCTCTTGCTGCTCCTCATCTCCCACTGGTAACCTCTCAAACGAACCACAAACACTTGGGCTCTGAACTTGTTTAGCCTACTAAAACTTCCAACGTACACAGCCTCTCCTGCTCAATCTGGCCAGAGCTCAACACCGAAATTGCGAACGTCCAGCGATTGCTCCTACACTAAAGGTGCCAGCCCTGAAAGCTCTTGCTGGTCCTCATCTCCCACTGGTAACCTCTCAAACGAACCACAAACACTTGGGCTCTCAACTTGTTTAGCCTACTAAAACTTCCAACGTACACAGCCTCTCCTGCTCAATCTGGCCAGAGCTCAACACCGAAATTGCGAACGTCCAGGGATTGCTCCTACACTAAAGGTGCCAGCCCTGAAAGCTCTTGCTGCTCCTCATCTCCCACTGGTAACCTCTCAAACGAACCACAAACACTTGGGCTCTCAACTTGTTTAGCCTACTAAAACTTCCAACGTACACAGCCTCTCCTGCTCAATCTGGCCAAGCTTAACACCAAAATTGTGAACATCCAGGGATTGCTCCTACACTAAAGGTGCCAGCCCTGAAAGCTCTTGCTGGTCCTCATCTCCCACTGGTAACCTCTCAAACGAACCACAAACACTTGGGCTCTCAACTTGTTTAGCCTACTAAAACTTCCAACGTACACAGCCTCTCCTGCTCAATCTGCCCAAAATTCACCAACGAAATTACGAACGTCCAGCGATTGCTCCTACACTAAAGGTGCCAGCCCTGAAAGCTCTTGCTGCTCCTCATCTCCCACTGGTAACCTCTCAAACGAACCACAAACACTTGGCCTCTGAACTTGTTTAGCCTACTAAAACTTCCAACGTACACAGCCTCTCCTGCTCAATCTGGCCAGAGCTCAACACCGAAATTGCGAACGTCCAGCGATTGCTCCTACACTAAAGGTGCCAGCCCTGAAAGCTCTTGCTGGTCCTCATCTCCCACTGGTAACCTCTCAAACGAACCACAAACACTTGGGCTCTCAACTTGTTTAGCCTACTAAAACTTCCAACGTACACAGCCTCTCCTGCTCAATCTGGCCAGAGCTCAACACCGAAATTGCGAACGTCCAGGGATTGCTCCTACACTAAAGGTGCCAGCCCTGAAAGCTCTTGCTGCTCCTCATCTCCCACTGGTAACCTCTCAAACGAACCACAAACACTTGGGCTCTCAACTTGTTTAGCCTACTAAAACTTCCAACGTACACAGCCTCTCCTGCTCAATCTGGCCAAAGCTTAACACCAAAATTGTGAACATCCAGGGATTGCTCCTACACTAAAGGTGCCAGCCCTGAAAGCTCTTGCTGGTCCTCATCTCCCACTGGTAACCTCTCAAACGAACCACAAACACTTGGGCTCTCAACTTGTTTAGCCTACTAAAACTTCCAACGTACACAGCCTCTCCTGCTCAATCTGGCCAGAGCTCAACACCGAAATTGCGAACGTCCAGGGATTGCTCCTACACTAAAGGTGCCAGCCCTGAAAGCTCTTGCTGGTCCTCATCTCCCACTGGTAACCTCTCAAACGAACCACAAACACTTGGGCTCTCAACTTGTTTAGCCTACTAAAACTTCCAACGTACACAGCCTCTCCTGCTCAATCTGGCCAGAGCTCAACACCGACATTGCTAACGTCCAGGGATTGCTCCTACACTAAAGGTGCCAGCCCTGAAAGCTCTTGCTGGTCCTCATCTCCCACTGGTAACCTCTCAAACGAACCACAAACACTTGGGCTCTCAACTTGTTTAGCCTACTAAAACTTCCAACGTACACAGCCTCTCCTGCTCAATCTGGCCAAAATTCACCAACGAAATTACGAACGTCCAGCGATTGCTCCTACACTAAAGGTGCCAGCCCTGAAAGCTCTTGCTGGTCCTCATCTCCCACTGGTAACCTCTCAAACGAACCACAAACACTTGGGCTCTCAACTTGTTTAGCCTACTAAAACTTCCAACGTACACAGCCTCTCCTGCTCAATCTGGCCAGAGCTCAACACCGAAATTGCGAACGTCCAGCGATTGCTCCTACACTAAAGGTGCCAGCCCTGAAAGCTCTTGCTGGTCCTCATCTCCCACTGGTAACCTCTCAAACGAACCACAAACACTTGGGCTCTCAACTTGTTTAGCCTACTAAAACTTCCAACGTACACAGCCTCTCCTGCTCAATCTGGCCAGAGCTCAACACCGAAATTGCGAACGTCCAGCGATTGCTCCTACACTAAAGGTGCCAGCCCTGAAAGCTCTTGCTGGTCCTCATCTCCCACTGGTAACCTCTCAAACGAACCACAAACACTTGGGCTCTCAACTTGTTTAGCCTACTAAAACTTCCAACGTACACAGCCTCTCCTGCTCAATCTGGCCAGAGCTCAACACCGAAATTGCGAACGTCCAGCGATTGCTCCTACACTAAAGGTGCCAGCCCTGAAAGCTCTTGCTGGTCCTCATCTCCCACTGGTAACCTCTCAAACGAACCACAAACACTTGGGCTCTGAACTTGTTTCGCCTACTAAAACTTCCAACGTACACAGCCTCTCCTGCTCAATCTGGCCAGAGCTCAACACCGAAATTGCGAACGTCCAGCGATTGCTCCTACACTAAAGGTGCCAGCCCTGAAAGCTCTTGCTGGTCCTCATCTCCCGCTGGTATCCTCTCAAACGAACCACAAACACTTGGGCTCTCAACTTGTTTAGCCTACTAAAACTTCCAACGTACACAGCCTCTCCTGCTCAATCTGGCCAGAGCTCAACACCGAAATTGCGAACGTCCAGCGATTGCTCCTACACTAAAGGTGCCAGCCCTGAAAGCTCTTGCTGGTCCTCATCTCCCACTGGTAACCTCTCAAACGAACCACAAACACTTGGGCTCTGAACTTGTTCAGCCTACTAAAACTTCCAACGTACACAGCCTCTCCTGCTCAATCTGGCCAGAGCTCAACACCGACATTGCGAACGTCCAGGGATTGCTCCTACACTAAAGGTGCCAGCCCTGAAAGCTCTTGCTGGTCCTCATCTCCCACTGGTAACCTCTCAAACGAACCACAAACACTTGGGCTCTGAACTTGTTTAGCCTACTAAAACTTCCAACGTACACAGCCTCTCCTGCTCAATCTGGCCGGAGCTCAACACCGAAATTGCGAACGTCCAGGGATTGCTCCTACACTAAAGGTGCCAGCCCTGAAAGCTCTTGCTGCTCCTCATCTCCCACTGGTAACCTCTCAAACGAACCACAAACACTTGGGCTCTCAACTTGTTTAGCCTACGAAAACTTCCAACGTACACAGCCTCTCCTGCTCAATCTGGCCAGAGCTCAACACCGAAATTGCGAACGTCCAGGGATTGCTCCTACACTAAAGGTGCCAGCCCTGAAAGCTCTTGCTGGTCCTCATCTCCCACTGGTAACCTCTCAAACGAACCACAAACACTTGGGCTCTGAACTTGTTTAGCCTACTAAAACTTCCAACGTACACAGCCTCTCCTGCTCAATCTGCCCAAAATTCACGAATGAAATTACGAACGTCCAGCGATTGCTCCTACACTAAAGGTGCCAGCCCTGAAAGCTCTTGCTGCTCCTCATCTCCCACTGGTAACCTCTCAAACGAACCACAAACACTTGGGCTCTGAACTTGTTTAGCCTACTAAAACTTCCAACGTACACAGCCTCTCCTGCTCAATCTGGCCAGAGCTCAACACCGAAATTGCGAACGTCCAGCAATTGCTCCTACACTAAAGGTGCCAGCCCTGAAAGCTCTTGCTGGTCCTCATCTCCCACTGGTAACCTCTCAAACGAACCACAAACACTTGGGCTCTCAACTTGTTTAGCCTACTAAAACTTCCAACGTACACAGCCTCTCCTGCTCAATCTGGCCAGAGCTCAACACCGACATTGCGAACGTCCAGCGATTGCTCCTACACTAAAGGTGCCAGCCCTGAAAGCTCTTGCTGGTCCTCATCTCCCACTGGTAACCTCTCAAACGAACCACAAACACTTGGGCTCTGAACTTGTTTCGCCTACTAAAACTTCCAACGTACACAGCCTCTCCTGCTCAATCTGGCCAGAGCTCAACACCGAAATTGCGAACGTCCAGCGATTGCTCCTACACTAAAGGTGCCAGCCCTGAAAAAGCTCTTGCTGGTCCTCATCTCCCAGTGGTATCCTCTCAAACGAACCACAAACACTTGGGCTCTCAACTTGTTTAGCCTACTAAAACTTCCAACGTACACAGCCTCTCCTGCTCAATCTGGCCAGAGCTCAACACCGAAATTGTGAACGTCCAGCGATTGCTCCTACACTAAAGGTGCCAGCCCTGAAAGCTCTTGCTGGTCCTCATCTCCCACTGGTAACCTCTCAAACGAACCACAAACACTTGGGCTCTGAACTTGTTTAGCCTACTAAAACTTCCAACGTACACAGCCTCTCCTGCTCAATCTGGCCAGAGCTCAACACCGACATTGCGAACGTCCAGGGATTGCTCCTACACTAAAGGTGCCAGCCCTGAAAGCTCTTGCTGGTCCTCATCTCCCACTGGTAACCTCTCAAACGAACCACAAACACTTGGGCTCTCAACTTGTTTAGCCTACGAAAACTTCCAACGTACACAGCCTCTCCTGCTCAATCTGGCCGGAGCTCAACACCGAAATTGCGAACGTCCAGGGATTGCTCCTACACTAAAGGTGCCAGCCCTGAAAGCTCTGCTGGTCCTCATCTCCCACTGGTAACCTCTCAAACGAACCACAAACACTTGGGCTCTGAACTTGTTTAGCCTACTAAAACTTCCAACGTACACAGCCTCTCCTGCTCAATCTGCCCAAGAATTCACCAACGAAATTACGAACGTCCAGCGATTGCTCCTACACTAAAAGTGCCAGCCCTGAAAGCTCTTGCTGGTCCTCATCTCCCACTGGTAACCTCTCAAACGAACCACAAACACTTGGGCTCTCAACTTGTTTAGCCTACTAAAACTTCCAACGTACACAGCCTCTCCTGCTCAATCTGGCCAGAGCTCAACACCGAAATTGCGAACGTCCAGCGATTGCTCCTACACTAAAGGTGCCAGCCCTGAAAGCTCTTGCTGGTCCTCATCTCCCACTGGTAACCTCTCAAACGAACCACAAACACTTGGGCTCTCAACTTGTTTAGCCTACTAAAACTTCCAACGTACACAGCCTCTCCTGCTCAATCTGCCAGAGCTCAACACCGAAATTGCGAACGTCCAGCGATTGCTCCTACACTAAAGGTGCCAGCCCTGAAAGCTCTTGCTGGTCCTCATCTCCCACTGGTAACCTCTCAAACGAACCACAAACACTTGGCCTCTGAACTTGTTTAGCCTACTAAAACTTCCAACGTACACAGCCTCTCCTGCTCATCTGGCCAGAGCTTAACACCAAAATTGTGAACATCCAGGGATTGCTCCTACACTAAAGGTGCCAGCCCTGAAAGCTCTTGCTGGTCCTCATCTCCCACTGGTAACCTCTCAAACGAACCACAAACACTTGGGCTCTGAACTTGTTTAGCCTACTAAAACTTCCAACGTACACAGCCTCTCCTGCTCAATCTCGCCAGAGCTCAACACCGACATTGCGAACGTCCAGGGATTGCTCCTACACTAAAGGTGCCAGCCCTGAAAGCTCTTGCTGGTCCTCATCTCCCACTGGTAACCTCTCAAACGAACCACAAACACTTGGGCTCTCAACTTGTTTAGCCTACTAAAACTTCCAACGTACACAGCCTCTCCTGCTCAATCTGGCCAGAGCTCAACACCGAAATTGCGAACGTCCAGCGATTGCTCCTACACTAAAGGTGCCAGCCCTGAAAGCTCTTGCTGCTCCTCATCTCCCACTGGTAACCTCTCAAACGAACCACAAACACTTGGGCTCTCAACTTGTTTAGCCTACTAAAACTTCCAACGTACACAGCCTCTCCTGCTCAATCTGGCCAAATTCACCAACGAAATTACGAACGTCCAGGGATTGCTCCTACACTAAAGGTGCCAGCCTGAAAGCTCTTGCTGCTCCTCATCTCCCACTGGTAACCTCTCAAACGAACCACAAACACTTGGGCTCTGAACTTGTTTAGCCTACTAAAACTTCCAACGTACACAGCCTCTCCTGCTCAATCTGGCCAGAGCTCAACACCGACATTGCGAACGTCCAGCGATTGCTCCTACACTAAAGGTGCAGCCCTGAAAGCTCTTGCTGGTCCTCATCTCCCACTGGTAACCTCTCAAACGAACCACAAACACTTGGGCTCTGAACTTGTTTAGCCTACTAAAACTTCCAACGTACACAGCCTCTCCTGCTCAATCTGGCAGAGCTCACACCCCGACATTGCGAACGTCCAGGGATTGCTCCTACACTAAAGGTGCCAGCCCTGAAAGCTCTTGCTGGTCCTCATCTCCCACTGGTAACCTCTCAAACGAACCACAAACACTTGGGCTCTGAACTTGTTTAGCCTACTAAAACTTCCAACGTACACAGCCTCTCCTGCTCAATCTGGCCAGAGCTCAACACCGAAATTGCGAACGTCCAGGATTGCTCCTACACTAAAGGTGCCAGCCCTGAAAGCTCTTGCTGGTCCTCATCTCCCACTGGTATCCTCTCAACGAACCACAAACACTTGGGCTCTCAACTTGTTTAGCCTACTAAAACTTCCAACGTACACAGCCTCTCCTGCTCAATCTGGCCAGAGCTCAACACCGAAATTGCGAACGTCCAGCGATTGCTCCTACACTAAAGGTGCCAGCCCTGAAAGCTCTTGCTGGTCCTCATCTCCCACTGGTAACCTCTCAAACGAACCACAAACACTTGGGCTCTCAACTTGTTTAGCCTACTAAAACTTCCAACGTACACAGCCTCTCCTGCTCAATCTGGCCAGAGCTCAACACCGACATTGCGAACGTCCAGGATTGCTCCTACACTAAAGGTGCCAGCCCTGAAAGCTCTTGCTGGTCCTCATCTCCCACTGGTAACCTCTCAAACGAACCACAAACACTTGGGCTCTGAACTTGTTTAGCCTACTAAAACTTCCAACGTACACAGCCTCTCCTGCCTCAATCTGGCCAGAGCTCAACACCGAAATTGCGAACGTCCAGGGATTGCTCTACACTAAAGGTGCCAGCCCTGAAAGCTCTTGCTGGTCCTCATCTCCCACTGGTAACCTCTCAAACGAACCACAAACACTTGGGCTCTGAACTTGTTTAGCCTACTAAAACTTCCAACGTACACAGCCTCTCCTGCTCAATCTGCCCAAAATTCACCACCGAAATTACGAACGTCCAGCGATTGCTCCTACACTAAAGGTGCCAGCCCTGAAAGCTCTTGCTGGTCCTCATCTCCCACTGGTAACCTCTCAAACGAACCACAAACACTTGGGCTCTGAACTTGTTTAGCCTACTAAAACTTCCAACGTACACAGCCTCTCCTGCTCAATCTGGCCAGAGCTCAACACCGAAATTGTGAACGTCCAGCGATTGCTCCTACACTAAAGGTGCCAGCCCTGAAAGCTCTTGCTGCTCCTCATCTCCCACTGGTAACCTCTCAAACGAACCACAAACACTTGGGCTCTCAACTTGTTTAGCCTACTAAAACTTCCAACGTACACAGCCTCTCCTGCTCAATCTGGCCAGAGCTCAACACCGACATTGCGAACGTCCAGGGATTGCTCCTACACTAAAGGTGCCAGACCTGAAAGCTCTTGCTGGTCCTCATCTCCCACTGGTAACCTCTCAAAACGACCAACAAACACTTGGGCTCTGAACTTGTTTAGCCTACTAAAACTTCCAACGTACACAGCCTCTCCTGCTCAATCTGGCCAGAGCTCAACACCGAAATTGCGAACGTCCAGCGATTGCTCCTACACTAAAGGTGCCAGCCCTGAAAGCTCTTGCTGCTCCTCATCTCCCACTGGTAACCTCTCAAACGAACCACAAACACTTGGGCTCTCAACTTGTTTAGCCTACGAAAACTTCCAACGTACACAGCCTCTCCTGCTCAATCTGCCAAAATTCACCAACGAAATTACGAACGTCCAGGATTGCTCCTACACTAAAGGTGCCAGCCCTGAAAGCTCTTGCTGGTCCTCATCTCCCACTGGTAACCTCTCAAACGAACCACAAACACTTGGCCTCTGAACTTGTTTAGCCTACTAAAACTTCCAACGTACACAGCCTCTCCTGCTCAATCTGGCCAGAGCTCAACACCGAAATTGCGAACGTCCAGCGATTGCTCCTACACTAAAGGTGCCAGCCTGAAAGCTCTTGCTGCTCCTCATCTCCCACTGGTAACCTCTCAAACGAACCACAAACACTTGGGCTCTCAACTTGTTTAGCCTACTAAAACTTCCAACGTAACACAGCCTCTCCTGCTCAATCTGGCCAGAGCTCAACACCGACATTGCGAACGTCCAGCGATTGCTCCTACACTAAAGGTGCCAGCCCTGAAAGCTCTTGCTGGTCCTCATCTCCCACTGGTATCCTCTCAAACGAACCACAAACACTTGGGCTCTCAACTTGTTTAGCCTACTAAAAACTTCCAACGTACACAGCCTCTCCTGCTCAATCTGGCCAGAGCTCAACACCGAAATTGCGAACGTCCAGGGATTGCTCCTACACTAAAGGTGCCAGCCCTGAAAGCTCTTGCTGGTCCTCATCTCCCACTGGTAACCTCTCAAACGAACCACAAACACTTGGGCTCTGAACTTGTTTAGCCTACTAAAACTTCCAACGTACACAGCCTCTCCTGCTCAATCTGGCCAGAGCTCAACACCGACATTGCGAACGTCCAGGGATTGCTCCTACACTAAAGGTGCCAGCCCTGAAAGCTCTTGCTGGTCCTCATCTCCCACTGGTAACCTCTCAAACGAACCACAAACACTTGGGCTCTGAACTTGTTTAGGCCTACTAAAACTTCCAACGTACACACTAGCCTCTCCTGCTCAATCTGGCCAGAGCTCAACACCGAAATTGCGAACGTCCCAGCGATTGCTCCTACACTAAAGGTGCCAGCCCTGAAAGCTCTTGCTGGTCCTCATCTCCCACTGGTAACCTCTCAAACGAACCACAAACACTTGGGCTCTCAACTTGTTTAGCCTACGAAAACTTCCAACGTACACAGCCTCTCCTGCTCAATCTGGCCAGAGCTCAACACCGAAATTGCGAACGTCCAGGGATTGCTCCTACACTAAAGGTGCCAGCCCTGAAAGCTCTTGCTGGTCCTCATCTCCCACTGGTAACCTCTCAAACGAACCACAAACACTTGGGCTCTGAACTTGTTTAGCTACTAAAACTTCCAACGTACACAGCCTCTCCTGCTCAATCTGCCCAAAATTCACCACCGAAATTACGAACGTCCAGCGATTGCTCCTACACTAAAGGTGCCAGCCCTGAAAGCTCTTGCTGGTCCTCATCTCCCACTGGTAACCTCTCAAACGAACCACAAACACTTGGGCTCTGAACTTGTTTAGCCTACTAAAACTTCCAACGTACACAGCCTCTCCTGCTCAATCTGGCCAGAGCTCAACACCGAAATTGCGAACGTCCAGCGATTGCTCCTACACTAAAGGTGCCAGCCCTGAAAGCTCTTGCTGGTCCTCATCTCCCACTGGTAACCTCCTCAAACGAACCACAAACACTTGGGCTCTCAACTTGTTTAGCCTACTAAAACTTCCAACGTACACAGCCTCTCCTGCTCAATCTGGCCAGAGCTCAACACCGAAATTGCGAACGTCCAGCGATTGCTCCTACACTAAAGGTGCCAGCCCTGAAAGCTCTTGCTGGTCCTCATCTCCCACTGGTAACCTCTCAAACGAACCACAAACACTTGGGCTCTGAACTTGTTTAGCCTACTAAAACTTCCAACGTACACAGCCTCTCCTGCTCAATCTGCCCAAAATTCACCACCGAAATTACGAACGTCCAGCGATTGCTCCTACACTAAAGGTGCCAGCCCTGAAAGCTCTTGCTGGTCCTCATCTCCCACTGGTAACCTCTCAAACGAACCACAAACACTTGGGCTCTGAACTTGTTTAGCCTACTAAACTTCCAACGTACACAGCCTCTCCTGCTCAATCTGGCCAGAGCTCAACACCGACATTGCGAACGTCCAGGGATTGCTCCTACACTAAAGGTGCCAGCCCTGAAAGCTCTTGCTGGTCCTCATCTCCCACTGGTAACCTCTCAAACGAACCACAAACACTTGGGCTCTGAACTTGTTTAGCCTACTAAAACTTCCAACGTACACAGCCTCTCCTGCTCAATCTGGCCAGAGCTCAACACCGAAATTGCGAACGTCCAGGGATTGCTCCTACACTAAAGGTGCCAGCCCTGAAAGCTCTTGCTGGTCCTCATCTCACACTGGTAACCTCTCAAACGAACCACAAACACTTGGGCTCTGAACTTGTTTAGCCTACTAAAACTTCCAACGTACACAGCCTCTCCTGCTCAATCTGGCCAGAGCTCAACACCGACATTGCGAACGTCCAGGGATTGCTCTACACTAAAGGTGCCAGCCCTGAAAGCTCTTGCTGGTCCTCATCTCCCACTGGTAACCTCTCAAACGAACCACAAACACTTGGGCTCTGAACTTGTTTCGCCTACTAAAACTTCCAACGTACACAGCCTCTCCCTGCTCAATCTGGCCAGAGCTCAACACCGAAATTGCGAACGTCCAGCGATTGCTCCTACACTAAAGGTGCCAGCCCTGAAAGCTCTTGCTGCTCCTCATCTCCCACTGGTAACCTCTCAAACGAACCACAAACACTTGGGCTCTCAACTTGTTTAGCCTACGAAAACTTCCCAACGTACACAGCCTCTCCTGCTCAATCTGGCCAAAATTCACCAACGAAATTACGAACGTCCAGGGATTGCTCCTACACTAAAGGTGCAGCCCTGAAAGCTCTTGCTGGTCCTCATCTCCCACTGGTAACCTCTCAAACGAACCACAAACACTTGGCCTCTTGAACTTGTTTAGCCTACTAAAACTTCCAACGTACACAGCCTCTCCTGCTCAATCTGGCCAGAGCTCAACACCGAAATTGCGAACGTCCAGCGATTGCTCCTACACTAAAGGTGCCAGCCCTGAAAGCTCTTGCTGCTCCTCATCTCCCACTGGTAACCTCTCAAACGAACCACAAACACTTGGGCTCTCAACTTGTTTAGCCTACTAAAACTTCCAACGTACACAGCCTCTCCTGCTCAATCTGGCCAAAATTCACCAACGAAATTACGAACGTCCAGGGATTGCTCCTACACTAAAGGTGCCAGCCCTGAAAGCTCTTGCTGCTCCTCATCTCCCACTGGTAACCTCTCAAACGAACCACAAACACTTGGGCTCTGAACTTGTTTAGCCTACTAAAACTTCCAACGTACACAGCCTCTCCTGCTCAATCTGGCCAGAGCTCAACACCGACATTGCGAACGTCCAGCGATTGCTCCTACACTAAAGGTGCCAGCCCTGAAAGACTCTTGCTGGTCCTCATCTCCCACTGGTAACCTCTCAAACGAACCACAAACACTTGGCCTCTGAACTTGTTTAGCCTACTAAAACTTCCAACGTACACAGCCTCTCCTGCTCAATCTGGCCAGAGCTCAACACCAACATTGCGAACGTCCAGCGATTGCTCCTACACTAAAGGTGCCAGCCCTGAAAGCTCTTGCTGGTCCTCATCTCCCACTGGTAACCTCTCAAACGAACACAAACACTTGGGCTCTCAACTTGTTTAGCCTACTAAAACTTCCAACGTACACAGCCTCTCCTGCTCAATCTGGCCAGAGCTCAACACCGAAATTGCGAACGTCCAGGGATTGCTCCTACACTAAAGGTGCCAGCCCTGAAAGCTCTTGCTGTCCTCTATCTCCCACTGGTATCCTCTCAAACGAACCACAAACACTTGGGCTCTCAACTTGTTTAGCCTACTAAAACTTCCAACGTACACAGCCTCTCCTGCTCCAATCTGGCCAGAGCTCAACACCGAAATTGCGAACGTCCAGGGATTGCTCCTACACTAAAGGTGCCAGCCCTGAAAGCTCTTGCTGGTCCTCATCTCCCACTGGTAACCCTCACAAACGAACCACAAACACTTGGGCTCTGAACTTGTTTAGCCTACTATAAAACTTCCAACGTACACAGCCTCTCCTGCTCAATCTGGCCAGAGCTCAACACCGACATTGCGAACGTCCAGGGATTGCTCCTACACTAAAGGTGCCAGCCCTGAAAGCTCTTGCTGGTCCTCATCTCCCACTGGTAACCTCTCAAACGAACCACAAACACTTGGCCTCTGAACTTGTTTAGCCTACTAAAACTTCCAACGTACACAGCCTCTCCTGCTCAATCTGCCCAAAATTCACCACCGAAATTACGAACGTCCAGCGATTGCTCCTACACTAAGGTGCCAGCCCTGAAAGCTCTTGCTGGTCCTCATCTCCCACTGGTAACCTCTCAAACGAACCACAAACACTTGGCTCTGAACTTGTTTAGCCTACTAAAACTTCCAACGTACACAGCCTCTCCTGCTCAATCTGGCCAGAGCTCAACACCGACATTGCGAACGTCCAGGGATTGCTCCTACACTAAAGGTGCCAGCCCTGAAAGCTCTTGCTGGTCCTCATCTCCCACTGGTAACCTCTCAACGAACCACAAACACTTGGGC
Source organism: Gavia stellata (assembly GCF_030936135.1). Classification (NCBI taxonomy): domain Eukaryota; kingdom Metazoa; phylum Chordata; class Aves; order Gaviiformes; family Gaviidae; genus Gavia; species Gavia stellata. Next base: position 55,721 of record NW_026777088.1, read on the forward strand.
TCTGAACTTGTTTAGCCTACTAAAACTTCCAACGTACACAGCCTCTCCTGCTCAATCTGGCCAGAGCTCAACACCGAAATTGCGAACGTCCAGGGATTGCCTCCTACACTAAAGGTGCCAGCCCCTGAAAGCTCTTGCTGGTCCTCATCTCCCACTGGTAACCTCTCAAACGAACCACAAACACTTGGGCTCTGAACTTGTTTAGCCTACTAAAACTTCCAACGTACACAGCCTCTCCTGCTCAATCTGGCCAGAGCTCAACACCGACATTGCGAACGTCCAGGGATTGCTCCTACACTAAAGGTGCCAGCCCTGAAAGCTCTTGCTGGTCCTCATCTCCCACTGGTAACCTCTCAAACGAACCACAAACACTTGGGCTCTGAACTTGTTTAGCCTACTAAAACTTCCAACGTACACAGCCTCTCTGCTCAAGCTGCCCAAAATTCACCAACGAAATTACGAACGTCCAGGGATTGCTCTACACTAAAGGTGCCAGCCCTGAAAGCTCTTGCTGGTCCTCATCTCCCACTGGTAACCTCTCAAACGAACCACAAACACTTGGGCTCTGAACTTGTTTAGCCTACTAAAACTTCCAACGTACACAGCCTCTCCTGCTCAATCTGGCCAGAGCTCAACACCGACATTGCGAACATCCAGGGATTGCTCCTACACTAAAGGTGCCAGCCCTGAAAGCTCTTGCTGCTCCTCATCTCCCACTGGTAACCTCTCAAACGAACCACAAACACTTGGGCTCTGAACTTGTTTAGCCTACTAAAACTTCCAACGTACACAGCCTCTCCTGCTCAAGCTGCCCAAAATTCAACAACGAAATTACGAACGTCCAGGGATTGCTCCTACACTAAAGGTGCCAGCCCTGAAAGCTCTTGCTGGTCCTCATCTCCCACTGGGTAACCTCTCAAACGAACCACAAACACTTGGCCTCTGAACTTGTTTAGCCTACTAAAACTTCCAACGTACACAGCCTCTCCTGCTCAATCTCGCCAGAGCTCAACACCGACATTGCGAACGTCCAGCGATTGCTCCTACACTAAAGGTGCCAGCCCTGAAAGCTCTTGCTGCTCCTCATCTCCCACTGGTAACCTCTCAAACGAACCACAAACACTTGGGCTCTCAACTTGTTTAGCCTACTAAAACTTCCAACGTACACAGCCTCTCCTGCTCAATCTGGCCAGAGCTCAACACCGAAATTGCGAACGTCCAGGGATTGCTCCTACACTAAAGGTGCCAGCCCTGAAAGCTCTTGCTGGTCCTCATCTCCCACTGGTAACCTCTCAAACGAACCACAAACACTTGGGCTCTGAACTTGTTTAGCCTACTAAAACTTCCCACGTACACAGCCTCTCCTGCTCAATCTGGCCAGAGCTCAACACCGAAATTGCGAACGTCCAGCGATTGCTCCTACACTAAAGGTGCCAGCCCTGAAAGCTCTTGCTGGTCCTCATCTCCCACTGGTAACCTCTCAAACGAACCACAAACACTTGGGCTCTCAACTTGTTTAGCCTACTAAAACTTCCAACGTACACAGCCTCTCCTGCTCAATCTGGCCAGAGCTCAACACCGACATTGCGAACGTCCAGGGATTGCTCCTACACTAAAGGTGCCAGCCCTGAAAGCTCTTGCTGGTCCTCATCTCCCACTGGTAACCTCTCAAACGAACCACAAACACTTGGGCTCTGAACTTGTTTAGCCTACTAAAACTTCCAACGTACACAGCCTCTCCTGCTCAATCTGGCCAGAGCTCAACACCGACATTGCGAACGTCCAGCGATTGCTCCTACACTGAAGGTGCCAGCCCTGAAAGCTCTTGCTGGTCCTCATCTCCCACTGGTAACCTCTCAAACGAACCACAAACACTTGGGCTCTCAACTTGTTTAGCCTACTAAAACTTCCAACGTACACAGCCTCTCCTGCTCAATCTGGCCAGAGCTCAACACCGAAATTGCGAACGTCCAGCGATTGCTCCTACACTAAAGGTGCCAGCCCTGAAAGCTCTGCTGGTCCTCATCTCCCACTGGTATCCCTCTCAAAACGAACCACAAACACTTGGGCTCTCAAACTTGTTTAGCCTACTAAAACTTCCAACGTACACAGCCTCTCCTGCTCAATCTGGCCAGAGCTCAACACCGAAATTGCGAACGTCCAGCAATTGCTCCTACACTAAAGGTGCCAGCCCTGAAAGCTCTTGCTGGTCCTCATCTCCCACTGGTAACCTCTCAAACGAACCACAAACACTTGGGCTCTGAACTTGTTTAGCCTACTAAAACTTCCAACGTACACAGCCTCTCCTGCTCAATCTGGCCAGAGCTCAACACCGACATTGCGAACGTCCAGGGATTGCTCCTACACTAAAGGTGCCAGCCCTGAAAGCTCTTGCTGGTCCTCATCTCCCCACTGGTAACCTCTCAAACGAACCACAAACACTGGGCTCTGAACTTGTTTAGCCTACTAAAACTTCCAACGTACACAGCCTCTCCTGCTCAATCTGGCCAGAGCTCAACACCGAAATTGCGAACGTCCAGGGATTGCTCCTACACTAAAGGTGCCAGCCCTGAAAGCTCTTGCTGGTCCTCATCTCCCACTGGTAACCTCTCAAACGAACCACAAACACTTGGCTCTCAACTTGTTTAGCCTACGAAAACTTCCAACGTACACAGCCTCTCCTGCTCAATCTGGCCAGAGCTCAACACCGAAATTGCGAACGTCCAGGGATTGCTCCTACACTAAAGGTGCCAGCCCTGAAAGCTCTTGCTGGTCCTCATCTCCCACTGGTAACCTCTCAAACGAACCACAAACACTTGGGCTCTCAACTTGTTTAGCCTACTAAAACTTCCAACGTACACAGCCTCTCCTGCTCAATCTGGCCCAAAATTCACCAACGAAATTACGAACGTCCAGCGATTGCCTCCTACACTAAAGGTGCCAGCCCTGAAAGCTCTTGCTGTCCTCATCTCCCACTGGTAACCTCTCAAAACGAACCACAAACACTTGGGCTCTGAACTTGTTTAGCCTACTAAAACTTCCAACGTACACAGCCTCTCCTGCTCAATCTGGCCAGAGCTCAACACCGAAATTGCGAACGTCCAGCGATTGCTCCTACACTAAAGGTGCCAGCCCTGAAAGCTCTTGCTGGTCCTCATCTCCCACTGGTAACCTCTCAAACGAACCACAAACACTTGGGCTCTCAACTTGTTTAGCCTACTAAAACTTCCAACGTACACAGCCTCTCCTGCTCAATCTGGCCAGAGCTCAACACCGAAATTGCGAACGTCCAGCGATTGCTCCTACACTAAAGGTGCCAGCCCTGAAAGCTCTTTTGCTGGTCCTCATCTCCCACTGGTAACCTCTCAAACGAACCACAAACACTTGGGCTCTCAACTTGTTTAGCCTACTAAAACTTCCAACGTACACAGCCTCTCCTGCTCAATCTGGCCAGAGCTCAACACCGACATTGCGAACGTCCAGGGATTGCTCCTACACTAAAGGTGCCAGCCCTGAAAGCTCTTGCTGGTCCTCATCTCCCACTGGTAACCTCTCAAACGAACCACAAACACTTGGGCTCTGAACTTGTTTAGCCTACTAAAACTTCCAACGTACACAGCCTCTCCTGCTCAATCTGGCCAGAGCTCAACACCGAAATTGCGAACGTCCAGGGATTGCTCCTACACTAAAGGTGCCAGCCCTGAAAGCTCTTGCTGGTCCTCATCTCCCACTGGTAACCTCTCAAACGAACCACAAACACTTGGGCTCTCACTTGTTTAGCCTACGAAAACTTCCAACGTACACAGCCTCTCCTGCTCAATCTGGCCAGAGCTCAACACCGAAATTGCGAACGTCCAGGGATTGCTCCTACACTAAAGGTGCCAGCCCTGAAAGCTCTTGCTGGTCCTCATCTCCCACTGGTAAACTCTCAAAACGAACCACAAACACTTGGGCTCTCAACTTGTTTAGCCTACTAAAACTTCCAACGTACACAGCCTCTCCTGCTCAATCTGCCCAAAATTCACCAACGAAATTACGAACGTCCAGCGATTGCTCCTACACTAAAGGTGCCAGCCCTGAAAGCTCTTGCTGGTCCTCATCTCCCACTGGTAACCTCTCAAACGAACCACAAACACTTGGGCTCTGAACTTGTTAGCCTACTAAAACTTCCAACGTACACAGCCTCTCCTGCTCAATCTGGCCAGAGCTCAACACCGAAATTGCGAACGTCCAGCGATTGCTCCTACACTAAAGGTGCCAGCCCTGAAAGCTCTTGCTGCTCCTCATCTCCCACTGGTAACCTCTCAAATGAACCACAAACACTTGGGCTCTCAACTTGTTTAGCCTACTAAAACTTCCAACGTACACAGCCTCTCCTGCTCAATCTGGCCAGAGCTCAACACCGAAATGCGAACGTCCAGCGATTGCTCCTACACTAAAGGTGCCAGCCCTGAAAGCTCTTGCTGGTCCTCATCTCCCACTGGTAACCTCTCAAACGAACCACAAACACTTGGGCTCTCAACTTGTTTAGCCTACTAAAACTTCCAACGTACACAGCCTCTCCTGCTCAATCTGGCCAGAGCTTAACACCAAAATTGTGAACATCCAGGATTGCTCCTACACTAAAGGTGCCAGCCCTGAAAGCTCTTGCTGGTCCTCATCTCCCACTGGTAACCTCTCAAACGAACCACAAACACTTGGGCTCTGAACTTGTTTAGCCTACTAAAACTTCCAACGTACACAAGCCTCTCCTGCTCAATCTCGCCCAGAGCTCAACACCGACATGCGAACGTCCAGCGATTGCTCCTACACTAAAGGTGCCAGCCCTGAAAGCTCTTGCTGCTCCTCATCTCCCACTGGTAACCTCTCAAACGAACCACAAACACTTGGGCTCTCAACTTGTTTAGCCTACTAAAACTTCCAACGTACACAGCCTCTCCTGCTCAATCTGGCCAGAGCTCAACACCGACATTGCGAACGTCCAGGGATTGCTCCTACACTAAAGGGGCCAGCCCTGAAAGCTCTTGCTGGTCCTCATCTCCACTGGTAACCTCTCAAACGAACCACAAACACTTGGCTCTGAACTTGTTTAGCCTACTAAAACTTCCCACGTACACAGCCTCTCCTGCTCAATCTGGCCAGAGCTCAACACCGAAATTGCGAACGTCCAGCGATTGCTCCTACACTAAAGGTGCCAGCCCTGAAAGCTCTTGCTGGTCCTCATCTCCCACTGGTAACCTCTCAAACGAACCACAAACACTTGGGCTCTCAACTTGTTTAGCCTACTAAAACTTCCAACGTACACAGCCTCTCCTGCTCAATCTGGCCAGAGCTCAACACCGACATTGCGAAC